>NW_007729548.1:53818-55342 GCF_000696425.1 Galeopterus variegatus | reverse complement strand
AGAGTTCTGCAGTAATAGCGGGAGACTACAGTTAATGACAAAGGGTGTGTGTCTTTAGAATAGCTAGTCATGATGATACTGAATGTTCCTAACACAAAGAAATGACAAATGTTTGAGGTGATGTACATCCTAAGCACCATGATATGACCATTGAACACTATGTTAGTGTACCTAACTATCACATCATACTCCAAAAATATATACAATTATTATGGGTTAATTAAGAAAAGTAAATGTAAAAGAGAAAAAAAGAAAAATAGAGAGTAGAATAGAGATTACCAAAGGCAGGGAAAGGGAGGGGGTGAGAGGTGGGAAAAGGTTGATAGACTGGTACAGAGTTACAGAGTTACAGTTAGATAGGAAAAATATACTCTGGTGCCCTAGGGGAATGAGAGCTAATAATACAATAATGTAAATTTCAAGATAGCCAGAAAAGAGGATCTTAAATGTTATAACCACAAAGAAGTGATGAATGTTCACGTGATAGATATGCTAACTATTATGATTAGATCATTATACAATATATGCATGTATTGAAACAAGTTGTAGCCCATAAATATGTACAATACAAAATAATAATAATAATAATAATAAAATTGGAGTTGAATGCGGTGACTCTCCTTGGTCTGTGGTAGGCTCCTCCCACTAGAATTGCTGGATCTGGACCTGCTAAGGAGTAAAGGAAAAAGATCTTAAGAACCAGACACATGTACTAGTAGTATTGTCACTCATTCTGCAAGGCTTAGTATTTTAGATCACAACTAGTATGAACTTATAAGAGAAATTTAAGCAAAAACAACCAATTAGCTCAGTGCTTAAAACAAAGTAGGTAGTAATTTAATGACAATTAATTTCTTTTTATTACATTTTAAACTTGACTGGGCATTTCAGTTAATTTCTTATTGAAAAATTTAAATATACATAGGTTAGAAAAATAAGTGATTTATATAAATCTGATTCTCTTATTCGTTATCTATAATATCATATTAACTTTATTTCTTATTTAATTAATATTCCGAAGGGGAAAATATGTTTTTAAATAGTTTTAAATAGATAACATAAAAATATCAGTATTTTAAAATTAACCAATATGTACGATACTATCATTTTTTAAAAAAATCTACAAGGTAAACCAATAAAATACTATAAAAAGGCAAAGTCACTGACAACAACAGGCATTTGAATTTAGATGGTTCATATCTTATGTTAAGAATTAGGTTTTTAATAAATATAGTATAAATAAAATATGTATAAAATGTGTCTGATTTTTATTTACATGGAAAGAATTTCCCTAGTTTAATATTTCCCATTTAATTATACCATACTTGCACAAAAGTAAACCTTTTGTATTTGAAAAAAATGATTTTAATATACGTATTGACTTAAACTTGGTATATTTATACATTTGCATTTCAAATGGCATTCTCTGAGTACAATATGAAATAAACTGCCATATGTGCTTAGACTAGAGGTAGGATAGTGTAGACTTCTTCTCTGGTTCTAAATCCTTTTGTTCTTCCAGAA
>NW_007729548.1:49081-53125 GCF_000696425.1 Galeopterus variegatus | reverse complement strand
TTTTATTGATATACACCCACACTCATTTGTCTATGTGGTGTCTGCGGCTGCTTTCATTCTGTAACAGAGTGAAGTGGTTGCAACAGAAACTGTATGGCCTGTGAAGTTTAAATATTTACTATCCGGCCCTTTAAAGGAAAGCTTGCTGATTCCTGATATGGCCAATAAAGTTCAGCCTATTGAAATAAGTTCAGTGCATACAAATTTTATTTTATTATTATTATTATTGTTTTTTATGTTTGTTATACTCTGAAAGTGGTTTTATTCTGGAGCACTGTTAATTTTCCTTTTTTCTTTCCATTTATTTTTTTCAATTTTACTATGCTCTGTTACTTTATTTGCCCTCTTATTTTTACTCTCCATTTTTCTTCTCTTTGGTCTTTACTCATACGTACAGCTCCATTTTAGGAGCATAATATGAGATGAGAAGATTTTTAGCAAAAATATTGGCAATCAATCACTTGGTAAAGTCATACTGCAGGTATACAGTTTCCACAACTCCAAAAGAGGCCGTGGGCTTCCATGAGTAGTTATGAACAGATTGGAGCAAAAAATAGCAGAGATGCCTCTAGCAGTTCTACCTTCAGTTTTCTGCATCTTCCCTCTCTTTGTATTATGTGGTATAGTATCTCTTCACTATTGAGAAGCTACGTAAGGAGAATGACTGTATAAATTCAGCAGAATGGATGTCCATTTTCTGCATCTGGAGGTTTTATTTCTACCCACTCTTCCACATTTGAAGAATATTGAGTTAGAAGATATTATTTTTATCTATATTTCCCCAGACTTGGAACATGTGAATTTTTATATTATACAAAGATGACCAATATGTAGGCTCATACTTTCTAGGTTTGAATACCATCCTGCCACTTCTTAATTGTTTGTATATTGAACAAATTATATAACCTCCTGGGCCTCAGTCTTCTCAGTTTTCTCACAGTTTGTTCTTTTCTAAAAGAGTGTTGTGATAATTAAAAGCTACAATATATAAACAAGACACAAAGCACTATCAACATGCTTAGAACAGAGCTGAGCACATATAAAACACTGAGTACATGTTCACTGTTTTTAGATAAGCAAACAAAACCACCATCTTTTTTGAATTTTTCTTTTCTATAATTATCTGAGGACTTACTAAGGATTTCCTATAGCAATAATCCACTCCTTTCTTTTTAGACATTAATAAACATTTTACCCTGCATTTATACAATTTGATGACGTAACTCCACACTTATTTAAAGTTTAAGGTATTACAAGTGTCCTAAATGTGAAAAAGTGTCTCAGACTTGGCTTCAGCATTGTACCTGTCTCTCAGATAATAAAACCATTAGCAATGAAGGTCTAACTGCTGATTGCATATCTTCCATTAGAAAACTCTTGGTAGAGACAGCATTTCCTAGAGAAGCTTAAAAATTGCTTGAACTGGTAGGATTTCAGAAGAAATAGGTGATTCAAAGGAATATAATGGTGAATATATCCTGTGGTTAGGCAGCAGTGATAAAAGGATCTCCTTTGACCCTATGACAATGGTTATTGATTATCTTGCAACAAAAATGAACAACTGCATTCCTAGATGCTTCAAATACATATCTCCATGTTATTTTTGGCTTTAACAGCTGTCTGTGTACGTGTGTGCATGTTAATTTTGATAAGTTTAATAGAATCAGAGTAATTAATGTTCTCTGAATTGTTTCATGTTTTTAAATTGCAGATTGATAATACATTTATACAACATTAATAGCATCTGCAGCAGTATTTTTATAACTGGCTGATCTTTCATTTGGATTATATTCAATACATTCAATATTTTTCAATAAAACAATAATATCTAAACGTAAGTATATAAAAAGGCTGTTCTTTGGCTCTACATATTGATATTTTTGATCAAGCATATCAACAGTTACTCTGTCTTTACTCTATCATGCCTATATGATTATGTGACAATGTCCAGTAGTTCTGAAAATAGATTGTATATCCTTCAGTATGCACAACTGACCCTCAAGTCTTCTAGTTTAAATAACCCTCTATCTTAGCTTAATAGGATAATCAATGATGCTGGAACAGGGTAGATGTACATTTGAGAGAAATCACTGTTTTGATGTCATGGTTTCAAACCAGATAATTGAACAGAGGATGCTTTAGGCACTTTGATGAAATGTTTCTGGAAATCAATAAACCTTGAATTTCTGACCTTTATTTTTTTATGGACAAGATGATGTCTATAATCAGCAGAGAAAAAAATAGTGCTAGCCTTTCTATGTCTCAAGAACAAAAGATATCATGAATGTAACCCTATAGTTTACAGAAACTATGTTTCTATATATATGAGCTTATGATGAGCATGCACAGCTATTTATAAGTTAAATAATGTAGGATGTAATTGTGTTTGTTACAATTAAATTAATAGTTAAATGGGTGTCTTAACTGTTCCTTCACATTCCCATTCATTGTACCTTTACTAAGAATCATATATATGTATGTAAATACTTGCATATATGTATGTATTTGTGTATGTGGGTATATAAATATATATGTTGCAAACATGCACACACACACAAATAACTTAAGTGTCAAAGTTATACTTACAAGAGCATCATTTACATTGTTTTTATATATAGCTGTACAAAATGGCAGCACTGTGCCAAACACTTTATGTACACACGTAAACTATACCAATATGGTATCAATTCTCAATAATCTATATTCTACAGGAATAAGAATGTAGTGAACAAGGAAATAAACATGAAATTAGTACGTGTGATATTCTTTGAAGATGATAATATGAGAAACAGTGGTCAACAGAAACTAAATTATTACCAGTGGCAAGAGAAAGCTTTATTAAGGCAGTGAGGTCTGAAGTTTGAGAAAGAACCAGTTAAATAAAGAGCCTGGAGTCTGAGCATTAAAGGCAGGAGGAAAAACATGTGTTCAGAGAACACTGAAGCAGAAAAGAATTTAACAACATTGAAATTATCAAAGAAGACCAGCACAGCTGGAGAAGAGAGAAAGGGAAAAGAAAAAAAAAAGACCTCAAAATGAGATTGGTGATCTGTCTAGTGACTGGATCATACAAGTCCTTGTAAGGTATATTTAACAGTGTGGATTTTATTCTTAATGCAATGTGGAGCCACTGCCAGCTTTTAAGTATAAGAGTGGTAGCTTAAATAATTGACTCTGGATATTGTGTAATGAGAGCCTGAAGCAGAGATACTGTAAAAGTAGGAATAACAGTTAAGAAACTATGGAATCAATCCATGTAAGAGATGACAGTGGCTTTACTGTGGTAATGGCAATGGAAACAGAAATAGACATATCCAAGATATCCAAGTAATATTTTGAGAGTAAAAATGTCAGAATTTGTTGATGGATTAAATGAGTTGTGATAAATAATTGCTTGACATGACATAATAAAGAATAGCTAAGCTTACATCTGTGATAAGGGTCTGTGATAAGGCAACTCCAAATATTTTTGCCTAGTATGTTTAAGGCTTGTCATGGAAAGACTTGTGTAGCTTTTGATAATGGAATGCATTTATTGTCTATGTATGATTTTAAATGATGAGAAAATGAATTGCCTTTTAAATAATATTTAGTGGTCCGAGCCCATGGCGCACTTGGGAGGGTGCGGCGCTGGGAAGCGCAGCAGCGCTCCCGCCACAGGTTTGGATCCTATATAGGGATGACTGGTGCGCTCACAGCGCTCACTGGCTGAGTGTGGTGCGGCTGGTCTCAAAAAGGACAAATAATAATAATAATAATAATAAATAATATTTAGTGTGTGCATATACATGGATTAGTAAAGTAATGCATGCTTATAAAAAAGAAACATATAAAGGAATGGAAAATAAAATTAAAATATTTAAAATTCTACCATCCAGAGACAGCCATTACTAGAATGATGGTATGTTATTTCCAAGTATTTCTTCATGTGCACAAAAAGATGCAAATGAACACATTTAAAGCAGAATGGCTAAGGGAAGATAACTACAGAATTCAGAATGAGGCAAAACTGAGTATGAATACCAGTTTGGTCACCTGCTAGCC
>NW_007729548.1:43344-48960 GCF_000696425.1 Galeopterus variegatus | reverse complement strand
TAATAATAATAATAATAATAATAAATAATATTTAGTGTGTGCATATACATGGATTAGTAAAGTAATGCATGCTTATAAAAAAGAAACATATAAAGGAATGGAAAATAAAATTAAAATATTTAAAATTCTACCATCCAGAGACAGCCATTACTAGAATGATGGTATGTTATTTCCAAGTATTTCTTCATGTGCACAAAAACATGCAAATGAACACATTTAAAGCAGAATGGCTAAGGGAAGATAACTACGGAATTCAGAATGAGGCAAAACTGAGTATGAATACCAGTTTGGTCACCTGCTAGCTGAGTGTACCTAAGAATGATATTGAGACATTTTGACTGTCTATTTCCTCTCCTTTAAAAGGAGGGAAAAAACAGGGCAATAATGTGGAATAAAGCACAGCACCGGTACATGCAACGTTATGAATAAATTTAAGCGAAAATCAAAAGTAAAAAAAAGTCTCAAATGGCTGCATTCTGTATAGTTCCTTTACCTGACATTTTGCAAAGAAAATCTATAGAGATAGAAAACAGATAAGTGGTTGCCAGCATCTTCGGCTGGAGAATGATTGACTGCAAAGGGGTGTGGGGGTAATTTGGATGAGAGATGGCAGTGGAATTGTTTTATGTCTTTATTTTGTGGTGGTTAAACAACTCTATATATTTGTCAATACTCACAGAACTGTACACTAAAATGGGTAACTTTACTGCATATAATTTTTAGCTGAAAAAAACAAAACACACAAAAGCCTATATGTGAATTAAGAAAAGAAGGGAACACCAATATTCAAATTAAGGGCATCGACAAAAAATTACAACTACCATCCTTTTCAACAATGAAAAAGTCAATACTGTCTACCTAAGATGAGGAAAAAGGTGAAGAAGTACACTTTTACTCTTTTATTTAACATTGTTCTGGAGATCCGAATGAGTACTGTAAGGCAAGGAAAAAAAGTTATACAGATTGGAAAGGAAGAAGTAAAACTTCCATTATTTGCAGGCAGCATGATTGTGTATATAAAAAGCTCTAACGAATTTTCAAAAAATCTATTAGAACTAATAATTAAATTTAACAATGTTGTAAGATAAAGTCTTTTTACAAAATCAATTCTACTTATATGTAGAAGCAATGAACACTTTCCAAATGAAATTCAAAGACTACCCTAATTATAATAGCATAAAATAAAATACTTGGAATAAATGTAACAGAAGTTTTTCAAGATTTATATACTGAAAAATACAAAACATGACAAAGAAAAATAAGACCTAAATAAATTGAGAGTCAAACCATGGCCATGAATTGAAGACTCATTATTTTTAAGTTGACAGTCCTTTCCAAATTGATCTACATATTCGATTCACTCCCAATCAAAATCATAACAGATATTTTTGACAAAACTGATAAGTTGATCTCAAAATTAATACGGAAATGCGAAATATGTAAAATAGCAAAAAAAGAAAAAAAGGATGAGGAAACAAATTTGGGGGATTTAAAATATCTGATTTCAAGATTTAGTGTAAAAATAAAAATCATAACTGTGCAGTATTAGTGAGAGGACAGACAGATTAAGAAATATTATGGAACAGAGTCTAAATAGACCCATATTTATATGGCCAGTTGATATTCAACAGGGTTGCTAAGGTAAGTCAATGAGAAGCAGCTAGTCTTTTCAAGAAATAGTGCTGCAACTGGATATGGGTATGTAAAAAAAAATTGACATTTACATCATAGACATACACAAATTAATTTAAAATGGATCATAGACCAAATGTAAGATATAAATTATTTAACTTATATAAGAAGTGTAGAAAAAGCCTTTATGATACTGAGTTAAGCAAAATATTTTGTTTAAACATGGCACTGGAAGCTATAAGAGAAAACTTGGATCAAATGGACTTCACCAAAACTACAACCCTCCGCTTTTCAAAAGATGTAGGTTAAAAAGGCAATTCACAGACAAAGAGAAGATTTTTATGCAACATATCTACCTAAGGGCTTGTATTCAGAACTATAAAGAGTTTTTACAATTCAATAAAAAGAAAAATGGACAAAATATTTAAACAGACACTTCACAAAAGCAGACATAAAAATAGCCATTAAGCTCGTATAAAGATGTTCAACATTGGGCCGGCCCGGTGGCGCACTGCTACAGTGCGCTGCTTGGGAGCGCGGCGGCACTCCCGCTGAGGGATCGGATCCCACATACAGACCGGTTCCCACTCACTGGCTGAGCGAGGGGCAGGCGCAGCACCGAGGGTTGCAATCCCGTTGCCAGTCCCGGTCCGGTACGGGCGCGACACTGAGGGTTGTGGTCCGTTGCCGGACACGAAAAAAGACAAAAAGGAAAAAAAAAAAAAAGATGTTCAACATCATAGTCATCAGGCAAAGACAAATTAAAATCACAAAGAGTTACCATTGAATACTCAATAGAAGAGCTAAGTTTAAAAGACTAACAATACCAAGTGTTGGCCAAGATGTGAAAAGATAAAAAATGTCATAAATTACTGGAGGGTGGGGATGGGGAATGCAAAAACGGTTAAACAATTTTGAAAAACAGAATGGTGATATCTTTTTAAAAGATGTATATTTATTGTATTATCCAAAAATTTCACTTCTATGTATTTACTCAAGAGGAATAAAAGCATAAGACCATAGAAAAGCCTATATGTGAATCTCTATAGCAACAATATTCATAATAAAAAAAGTCAGCCACCCAAATGTCCAGCTACAAAATTCTAGTGTACCTACAAAATAAGTTGTCAAAAACATTAAGATTTTTCTTGAGAAAATTATATGGGTAATGGTCTAGAAATAAGAAAAATTTTTGTAAAAAAAATAGGAAATATGTAACACAATATAAAGTATATTAAAAAGACATATTTTTCAACTTATCACTGGTGCAAAAACTGACCAAAATATCAGCCAAGTAGAATAGGAAGCATCCTAAGAATTGCAAACTTCATCTCTCAGGCAGGAAGGTGAGGCCATCATGGTGGTCTGAGAACAGTGAGAACGTCTGTTCCAGCTATGCTGCTCCACTCGCTTCTGACTTCACAAAATCTTCTAACGATCTAGAGCGGATTGTGATATGCAATGAAAAATAAGTATGGACAAGTTATTAACTCACTATACATACATAAGTCATGAAGCCAAACATGAAAATGTAGATTCAGTGCTAAGCTATCTGTGAAATGTTTCAATAAAGTATGTGTTTGGAAATGACTGATGATCAAGTCAATAATTGTAGTTCAAAAGATGTGATTAAAGA
This sequence comes from Galeopterus variegatus, assembly GCF_000696425.1. Taxonomy (NCBI): domain Eukaryota; kingdom Metazoa; phylum Chordata; class Mammalia; order Dermoptera; family Cynocephalidae; genus Galeopterus; species Galeopterus variegatus. The sequence goes on along the minus strand of NW_007729548.1, from coordinate 45,692 downwards.
CATTGTAAAAAACCTTGAGCTTTTTCAAATATAAATTTTAAGGGAAAAATGTGCCTATTTTCCATAGTTGTTTCTAATAACTAAATAATTAATCCCTAAGATAAAAAAATTATACTTTAGAGATACTTAATTATTCTGAACAGCATGGAATTAGGTTCTTCCATTATAATCTCTATTATGCCATAATAGAAAACAATTTTGAGTTATATTTACATATCCTAAATTCTAAACACATTTATTGGGATACTACGACAGTATTCAACTGAATATATTGAATTGATACTACTACAGTATTCAGTTCAAACCAGGAGAATTTCTAAAAGAACTAGAACATCTGTACTGTCTTTGCCGTGCAATCATTTCTAAGAAACCCTGAAAAGGAAGATAGAAAAGTGAATTCTCTGCTAAATAAACAAGTCATTCTTAATGTTTCTGAGGAACAAAAGGGCCTCTTCTAGTCAAAGAGACCCTTTAGAATGAAAGGCAGGTGAAAAACACTTCTAATGCTGCTGACGGAGGTAGATCACTAACTGTGACAAGAAGCTCACTGAATTTTCAGTGACTGTGGGATAATCTTCCTTTTAAAGATCAGATTTTAAGGGTAGAAGAGTAAGCTTACACTTGGGATATCACATTTTAAATGAATAATCTCATGAAACTTGAACCTTTATTTTATTTTATTATTATTTTGCCATAAGAAGTTCAGTACAGAGCATCTTTCAAACACTCGTTATTTACTTTTATAAAATTATCTCTGACACCCAACTTGGACCATTTGATGTGGTTAAAGTAAAAAAAAAAAAATATTTCCTTCAAAATGTGAATTGTGCTGGGTCCAGTGGGGTATAAAAGGCAGTCACAGACATATTGGATACTAGTATGAGTAAAAGGCTAAAATATAAAATTTTTAAACTTATGTCCGTAAACTAAGTTAATCTGTAAACACTATCTATACCTTCTAGAAGTAACATTAAATGTAATTATGGCAATATTTCTTAGAGTTAAAAAAAATAAAACCTTGAAAAAAATGATTTATAAAGATATGAGTGTTTTAATTAATGATTGGGTAGTATGGGAAAGTTATAACATGACATGTCTGATGTCATACAGTCCTGGCTCAGATTCCAACTCACCAAAATTAATTTTCCTGTCATATTAGACAAATTTTCAATTTTTATTTATTTTTCTTTATTGAAGGATAATTTATAAGCAATAAAATTTACCATTTTTAAAAATGCAATTCTATGTCTTTTGGCAAATGTATTGTTCTGTGATTACCACCATAATCAACATATAGAACATTTGCGTTATCCCAGCAATTTCTCTGATGTACTTTTGTAGTCAATATCCACTTCCCACTCCCAGATGCTAGCCACTAGTAATTTATTTTTGATGTTCATAGTTTGGACTTTTCCAAAATGCCATCTAAATGGCAACATACAATAGATAGCCTTTTAAATCTAGCTTATTTCAAATAGCATAATCTTTTGAGATTAATCTGTGTTGTAAAATGTATCAATAGTCCATTTCTTTTGCAGAGTAGTATTCTTTTGTATGAACGGACCACAGTGTGTTTACCTATTCACCAGTTGATGGGCATTTGGTTTACCCCATATATGTTTTCGTATGAATAGATGCCTTCATTTCTTCTGGGTAAATACCTAGGATTGGGTTTTCTGGGTCATATGGTAAGAATAACTTTAATATCATAGGAATCTGTCTGTTTTCTAAAGAGTCTGAACCACTTACATTCCCAATTAGCAATGTCTGAAAGCTTTGGTTGCTTAGTAATTTCATCAGCATTTGATATTGTCAAATTCCTATAAAACAGTGCTTAATAATATCTAAGTTCATGTATTTGAGAAGATTTTATGAATAAGAATTGCAATGGCTCTATTGAAATTCCAGCTGTAAAGTGTAGGTCATGTATACACTTTCAATTTATTCTATGTTTCTTTAAGACATTTAGTTTATCCTCAATGAAGTGATACATGAACACTAAGTATTTGTTAAAAATTCGGGAAAATTTTCCTGGTTATCAGGAAAATTGAAGCTAGTAAAGATACAGTAGCATGGATATGAATAGCAAGATACTGGGAGATGTTTGATGACAAAGGAGAAAAGGCCATTGGAAAAGCTGACCTAATTTAAGATAATGCTCTGTTACTTAATTCTGGGGAAGTTTACTCTTTTTGACACTCAATTTTCTAATTAATAAAATGAATATAAAAATAATACCCACTTGATAGGTCTACTTTAAGGATCAAAGGATTTAATGTAAGAAAGAGCTTTTTAAAGTGTAAAATATTAATTTTATTAAAGAGAAGTTGGTTTATAAATGTGATCTT
>NW_007729548.1:18442-42344 GCF_000696425.1 Galeopterus variegatus | reverse complement strand
AAAAAAAAAAATATTTCCTTCAAAATGTGAATTGTGCTGGGTCCAGTGGGGTATAAAAGGCAGTCACAGACATATTGGATACTAGTATGAGTAAAAGGCTAAAATATAAAATTTTTAAACTTATGTCTGTAAACTAAGTTAATCTGTAAACACTATCTATACCTTCTAGAAGTAACATTAAATGTAATTATGGCAATATTTCTTAGAGTTAAAAAAAATAAAACCTTGAAAAAAATGATTTATAAAGATATGAGTGTTTTAATTAATGATTGGGTAGTATGGGAAAGTTATAACATGACATGTCTGATGTCATACAGTCCTGGCTCAGATTCCAACTCACCAAAATTAATTTTCCTGTCATATTAGACAAATTTTCAATTTTTATTTATTTTTCTTTATTGAAGGATAATTTATAAGCAATAAAATTTACCATTTTTAAAAATGCAATTCTATGTCTTTTGGCAAATGTATTGTTCTGTGATTACCACCATAATCAACATATAGAACATTTGCGTTATCCCAGCAATTTCTCTGATGTACTTTTGTAGTCAATATCCACTTCCCACTCCCAGATGCTAGCCACTAGTAATTTATTTTTGATGTTCATAGTTTGGACTTTTCCAAAATGCCATCTAAATGGCAACATACAATAGATAGCCTTTTAAATCTAGCTTATTTCAAATAGCATAATCTTTTGAGATTAATCTGTGTTGTAAAATGTATCAATAGTCCATTTCTTTTGCAGAGTAGTATTCTTTTGTATGAACGGACCACAGTGTGTTTACCTATTCACCAGTTGATGGGCATTTGGTTTACCCCATATATGTTTTCGTATGAATAGATGCCTTCATTTCTTCTGGGTAAATACCTAGGATTGGGTTTTCTGGGTCATATGGTAAGAATAACTTTAATATCATAGGAATCTGTCTGTTTTCTAAAGAGTCTGAACCACTTACATTCCCAATTAGCAATGTCTGAAAGCTTTGGTTGCTTAGTAATTTCATCAGCATTTGATATTGTCAAATTCCTATAAAACAGTGCTTAATAATATCTAAGTTCATGTATTTGAGAAGATTTTATGAATAAGAATTGCAATGGCTCTATTGAAATTCCAGCTGTAAAGTGTAGGTCATGTATACACTTTCAATTTATTCTATGTTTCTTTAAGACATTTAGTTTATCCTCAATGAAGTGATACATGAACACTAAGTATTTGTTAAAAATTCGGGAAAATTTTCCTGGTTATCAGGAAAATTGAAGCTAGTAAAGATACAGTAGCATGGATATGAATAGCAAGATACTGGGAGATGTTTGATGACAAAGGAGAAAAGGCCATTGGAAAAGCTGACCTAATTTAAGATAATGCTCTGTTACTTAATTCTGGGGAAGTTTACTCTTTTTGACACTCAATTTTCTAATTAATAAAATGAATATAAAAATAATACCCACTTGATAGGTCTACTTTAAGGATCAAAGGATTTAATGTAAGAAAGAGCTTTTTAAAGTGTAAAATATTAATTTTATTAAAGAGAAGTTGGTTTATAAATGTGATCTTAATAAGACCATGTTTTTCCAACATCTTCATCAAGATATATGGGTCAATTTAGTCTTGAAAAATTACAAGTAAATTTAATTACTCATGTAAAAACTTTTACACAATATGTCATTGATTTCATTCACTAAAAAAATATTTACTGAGCACTACGATGTGCTGTGCACTGGGGACACACAATGACTCCTGGACCCTTTAGATTTTTCAGCGATTTAGTATGCATATTAAATAAGAAAATTACTACACTAGAATATAATACATGCTATTGACTAAAGAAAAGAAGTGAAGGAGAAAACAGAATGTTAGGTGTAGTATGATTGTTAATAAGATGGTCAGAGAATGCCTCATTTTGAATGTGATAGAACTGCAAATTATTGAGGATATAAACCTTATAAGCTTTGGGAACAAGATCTGTTTAGAAAGAGGCATAGACAAGATGGCAAGAAAAAGTGAAGAGGGCAGTTGACCTGCAGAAGAGGAAGCAAAGAGGATAAGAGTTGCAAATGGTGTAAGAGATGTAAGGGGAGGAATGAGCATGATCACATAAGTCCTGAAAGCCATTCCAATGAGAGTTTTCATTTTTACTTTGAATTAGATGTAAAACCAGTGGACTGTTTTGAGCAGAGGGCAGACTTTTTTCCCACCTGTGTATTACTTTCCTATTGTTTCTGTGATGAGTTACCACAAAGCTAATGAATTAATATAGCACAAATTTATTTCCTTACAGATCTGGAGATGAGAAGTCTGAAATGGATTGTTCAGCTTAAAGTTAAGGCGATGGCAGGGCTTGCATTCCTTCTGAAGGCTTTCCTCCATTTCCAAAGTCGTCAGTGTAGAATCTTCAAAGCTCTCTCGGACTTTTCTGACTCTTTTTTATGAGGACCTTTTTTATTGCTTTGGCCCGACCCACATTATCCAGGATAATCTCCCTAACTCAAGATCCTTAACTAAATCAAAACCACAACATCCCTCTATCTATGTAAGGTAGCATATTTAATGGTCCCAAGAATTAGGATGTGGACATCTTTGAGACGCATTTATTCTGCCCACCAAAATCTGTCACAAGGTAATAGTGTTTTTGATGTCTACTAAAGAGTAGTGGGGGACTGAAATATTGCATAGAAAAAATGTGGTATTATTGGTTCATTGTGCAGGGAAATGAACTAACACTATGCAGGGAAAAAAGTATGCTGGTGCTAGACATGATATATTCGTATTTACATTTAAAAAATCATCTTCAGGGCCAGCCCGGTGGCGCACTGGAGAGTGTGCCCTCCTGCCGAGGGTTCGGATCCCATGTGGAGACCGGTTCCCGCTCACTGGCTGAGTGTGGTGCGGGCGCGACACCGAGGGTTGCGATCCCGTTGCCGGTCCCCGGTACGGGTGCGACACCGAGGGTTGAGATCCGGTTACCGGTCAGTAAAAAGACAAAAAGGAAAAAAAAAATCATCTTCAATGCAGAGGATGAAGCGAAACAATTTATCTAGAGGACCTGCTTAAAAGAAATAGAATTTTAAAAGACCCAAACATTAAATGATCCATTTTTGTGTTAACTAGAATGCTTTCCAATTAATGCATTGATCTCATAGCCCACTTTATTTAAAGTACATGAGCACCCACAGCAAATAACCAATGCTGGTGATTTTCCACTTATCTGCCATTTTTAAGTTACTGAGACATTCTCCTATTTAAATCAGCCCCTTTTGAGTTTAGTTAACTGATACTGGCTTCTAGAATTTAAACTTATTTTGGAAATCAGAAAATAAAACCAGCCTTGAGAGCTATAAACTAAGAACCAAGTCCTGGGCCATGGTGATTCAATGGATTTGGGAATGAACTGTAAGACGACACCAGGGAACAAATCATCTGGTCTCCACATACCTGATAATCACTCATTTCTAGTGTCTCATTTAACATCAAAAACAATGACAATAATAATAGCTAATATACATATATATTGAGCACTTGTGTCAACACAGTGTCAAAAGCTGTTTATGTATTATCCTTCATTGCCGTTCTTTCATATAGATACTCATAAATAGCCTCATTTTAAACATGAAAAATCTAAAGACAGAGTCTAAAAAACTTTACCAAGTTTACAGAGCTTACAACTGAATTTATTTTCATAATAGAAAACTAAATCATACCCTTGAGAAGAAGAAAGAAATCTTCAAATACAAAGATTCTTAGTATACCAAGATATTTTCTTTTTTGATATCAGTGATTAGATAATATAAATATAATTTACATAAACTTATTTGACTAGTGTATTATATTAATAGTTACTATTGGACATATATCTATATCTATATATAGATATATAGATATATATCTGTATCTATATATAATTAAATTGAGTATAAAAACACACACAGAGTATAATAACCAAGTTGACAAGTACTTACCACTTGAGACTACATATAAAGTATCCCATTTTTCCTTTTTTTTGTATTGAAATCAATTGGATTTAAGTTCAAAAATATTTTTATTTTTCATTTATCCCAGTATGAAAGGATCATAATAATACTTGGCAGTTATATAGTTTTTCTCTTTCAATGTTTAAAGAAAAAAGGAAATGTGTGTCTTTTCTGTTTTTTACCACTGAAAAGTGCTTCATGTTGGCATCCTGAAAGTGGCCATTTATAATACATTTGTAGATGTAACTACAGAGAAGAAATATGTGCTAATGACTTGATTTCTGTAAAAATAATGCAATAAGAAAAAGCTCTCAATTTCTCCTTTTCTCCCTTTCAGTGATGGCCACTTAAGAAAATGAGATTCTTACATTTGGAGCCAGTGGGTGAGAGGACTTTATTAGCTCTTTTCAACATCTCAATTCTCTAAAGCCATTGTTGCACAATTTATAAAATGTTCATGAATTGTAGAAAACAAGAATGCAAACCATAATATCATTCTGGAAGCAATGATATTGAAATTAGGGTGTTAGAGCTCAATATTTTTCCGGCATTTCAGAGACATAAACATGCTGAGTACAGAGAGGCAAACTTCTCATTGTAGGGAATGAAGTTCATGGCAACACAGGACCAGGGGAATTAACTGGTTGTGCACTGCTAACATGCCAAGCACTAGTCATCCCAAAGGAGACCTGCTCATTCCTTACATCAAATTCTTATCCATGCTGATTCAGATTGTGACCTTGCATACTGGAAGCATAACTATGTATAAATGGTGAACTTCGTTATATGGTGCATTCTCTAACCTACCCATGACTCATGAGCCATATTTTATAAGGTCTGCTTTTGGAACATGTTTCAAGTTGTGCAAATAATATGTACCTCATTAAAAGTTAAAGAAAAGCAGCTTTACATGCAATTATAGCGTTGTAGAACATTGACCTTTTCTCATTTACTGTGTGGCTCCTTTGCCTCTCTAATGGATATCTTGACATTTTCATTTGAAACAACTGTTGTGTTCTCTGACATTTTTGTCTCTGTCATTGAAATCATAGGGGTTAGCAGCAATTGTTCACAATTACCTGGCTTGCAAGTCATTTGCAGGTATAAGAAGCATAAAAACATATTTTAGTGCAAATTGATCTAGGATATATCTTAGAACACTCGGATTTTGTATTTGCTTTGCAAGTGATCGACTGGTTTACCTAATTTGATAAGATTGCACCTATAAATGTTAATGTGCTTAGCATACCACATTCTTTTGAGTCCAAAGATGTTTTTAAAATAAAAATTGAGTTGAATGCTCATATTCCCAGTTTTGTAAAGATTTGTTTTCTATTAGTTAATTCCTTTATACTTTATATTTTTAGTTTAAAAATAACAAGACAAATGCAGACCTGAATTTCAGTTACAACTGTGCATATGTATATTTGTTTATAGCTTCTTTTATATTTAAGATTAAGTTTTTACCAAAAAATATAAAACAAACAAAAAAAATGAGGAAATTGGAATTAAAAATATGTAAGGGAATTAATAAAGTTGTTTATGGGAAACACAGCTTTTCCTCAAAATGAGACCTCTGTCATTTTCTCCCATGGGTCTTTATAAAGAAAATGATATCTTTGACATTCCAATTTTTATCCACAACACAAGCTCTGCACCATAGTACTTAAGAAAGAACACGTGAAATAATGTTGTTCAGGGTTGAATCCTGGTTTTGCAACTACAGAGCTCTTAACAAAGAGTTTATTGCTTCATTTGTAAAATGGCAAAAAGTCTTACCAATATGATAAGGCTGTTGGGAGAAAATGGGGTAAGTTTAGTGAAATACATTTTTAGCATTGAATGAATATTAACTTTATGCAGCTTCAAAACCTTCTGGGTTAGGTAATATGAATGCCTATGTATAATTGAGTAAATATATATTTTATGAATACCAAATTAATGAGGTCCAAGAATGCCATTCAGGTTTAGTCTGAAGGAATAATTTAGAATTTCTGGAAAGCTTTCCAGAACATAGTCTACGGAACACTAATGTCATAAGATGGTTCACACAAATTGATTTGTGAAACTCAGCCTTTTTATCCTCTCTTCAAGCTGCATAATGCACATTAGCATACAGTCAGCCTTCTATATCCACAGGTTCCACATTTGGGGATTCAGAAAATATTCTGAAATTAAAAAAATGACCAATACAACAATAAATTAATGCAAATAAAAAATAGAGTATGACAAATACTTACATAGCCTTTACATTGTAGTATGTATTACAAGTAATCTAGAGAAGATTTAAAGTGTAAAGGAGGATGTGCATAGGTTATGTGCAAATATTATGCAATTACATATGAGGAACTTGAACATATGCAGAATTTGGTATTCACAGATGTGTGTATGTGTGTGTGTGTGTGTGTGTGTGTGTATGTGTGTGGGCATGTGTGTGTATGGCCTGGAACAAATCCCTGGCAGATACTGAGGGACAACTGTACTTAGGGTTCTGAGATAACCTTCTTTGAGCAATCTATTTAATTGCTTAATACATCTCATTAATTTTGTTTGTTGTTTCACTGCTGAACCATTTCTGGTTGTTTTTACATTTAGTAGAACCATAAAATTGTTGGTATTCAGTTGTGTACAACTTAGGAAACACTGCTTTAGAGCAATGGATGACTGAGATTTTTTGTATTGCTGACTAGAATCTTAAGCATGGGATTTAGTTGGTGATGAATAATGAAAATTATTCAGCTTTAATAAGGCACATGCCTAAAGAGATGCCATCACAGTCTCAAATTTACATAGGCCAAGAAAAGACCAATAAGCTAGGCCAAATCTTACTTGAGATATCAGTTCCAGGCCTACTTCTACACGGTCATACAACTGAAGCTTCAAGGAATTCAGCATATTAAGCATAACATAAAACATTTCCAAACGAGTTACCTAGCACACATAATCAAATATTCAGAGATAAATTAGCTCTCAACCTTACTACTTAACGAATTGAATGATTTTACCTCTTTTAGAAATGCAAGTGCTATATGTTCCCTATATGGAATTTTGTTTAATATATGCCAAAAGTCATTTTTTCTAAGTAATTATTCTTAAGCCATCTTTTTTGGCAATAATTAAAGATCATAACTAATTATTTGTGGAGAGTACTCTTAGCACTGGCTAAAAAAACATATTATCTCAGAAAAGTACTCATATTTGACTTCAAATTACACATGAATCATTCAAAAGTAGTAGAAACAAAGCTGGAAACATCACACTACTTGATTTTAAATCTACTACAAAGCTACATTAATCAAAACAGCATGGTACTGTAAAAGAAACAGACACATGGGCCAATGGAATAGAAGAGAGAGTCCAGAAATAAATTCATGCATTTACAGTCAACTGATTTTTGACAAAGATGCCAAGAATGTGCAATAGGGAAAAATAGACTCTTCAATAAATGATGCTGAGTAAAATGGATAACCACATGCAAAAAAAATAAAATTAGACCTTCATGTCACACCACATACAAAAATCAACTCCTAATGGATTAAAGACTTAAACATATGACCTGAAACTTTAAAACTACTAGAAGAAAACCTTCAAAGACATTGGTCTGGGAAATGATTTTGATACAACCTCAAAAGCACAGACAACAAAAGCAAAAATAGACAATAGTTTGATGTAAACTGAAAAGCTCAGGCACAGCAAAGGAAACATAATGAAGAGACAACTTATGTAATTGGAGAATATACTTTTAAACCATATATCTGATAAGGAACTAACATTCAAAACACATAAGGAACTCAACTCAATAGTAAGAAAACAAATAATCCAATCTAGAAATGCAAAAACAACCTGAATAGATATTTCTCAAAAGAAGACAAAGAAATGGCTCAGTAAACGAAAAAATGTTCAACATCACTAAGCACCAGAGAAATGCAAATTAAAACCACAAGGTGATATCATCACACACCTGTTAGAATAGCTATTATCAAAATTATGAAAGATAACAAGTGTTGGCAAAGATGTGGAGAAAAGAAAACCCTTACCCATTGTTGGTGGGAATGTAAATTAGTTCAGCCAATATGAAAAATAGTATGGCAGTTCCTCAAAAAATTAAAAATAGAACTACCATATGATCCATCAATCCCACTACTGGGTATATTATCAGAGGATACAAAATCGGTATGTCAAATAGATATCTGCACTCCCATGTTCACTGCAGCACTATTCACAATAGGCAAATTGTGGAATTAATCTAGGTGCTCATCAACAGATTAACGGATAAATAAAATGTGACATATACACAATGGAATACTATTCAGTCTTTAAAAAGAAGAAAGTCCTGTGATTTGCAAAAACATGGAAGAACCTGGAGGATATTATGCTAAGTGAAATAACCCAGGCACAAAAAGACAAATACTGCATGATCTCACTTATAGGCAGAGTGTAAAAATGTCAAACTCATAGAAACGGAAGGTAAAATGGTGATTACTCAAGGTTGGTGGGTGGCAGGACTGGGGATATATTGGTCAAAGGGCAAAAAATTTCAGTGAAGAGAAATATTCTACTGTACATCATGGTAACTAAAGTTAACAATATACTGCAGATCTGAAAATCACAAAGATAGTAGATTTTAAATGTTCTAATCACAAAAACATGATAAGTAGTGAGGTAACATGTATGTTAACTAGCTTGATTTAGCCATTTCACAATATACGCATGTAATGAAACATTATATTGTGCACTGTAAATATATACAATTTTTACTTGTTCATAAAAAAAGAGAAACTTAAGTAGCAGCACAAGTAAGTGGTCATATAAACAAGTAAACAAACAAAAACAAGAGTAGTAGAAAATCATTGTGACAAATTAAATTTAAGGAGGGGGACCAAAACACACCCTTAGTTTCTACTACTTAAAGTTGTTATTGTTTTGTCAGGAACCTCTTCCTACAAATTTTCTTTCTAGTGATAGTATTAAATAAGAAATAAATATTACTTTTTAAACATTGCTTTCAAATGAACTAGAAAAAAAGCCAAACAAAAGAAGCAGCCTTGACTGACTTATCTTTATATGCCCACTGTGTGGTAAAATGCCAGTCACATGGTAGATACTTAAAGAGATTTAAACAAAATAAGGGAATGTTGGCCACTATCAACAAGCCTCAAAAGCGAGATGATTATAGGGTTAGAATAGCTGTTTATGCACAGACACAAGGGAAGTGTTCTATTTTTATACTACATTTCTAGAATTAGTATGGAGGCTTATGACTTATTTCATATTTCTAGCCAAAAGTTGAAAAATGCGTTATAAATGAGGTTTACATCATTTTAATTGAGAATGAAGACAGCTCAACTAGAGTCAGATATTTAGAAGTACATATGATTAGCCTGAAAGAGATCAACTGCTACCCAGATAAGTGAAAAAGATTTGAGAATTGTCTCATCGATTTAGCTTAATTTTTTAAATGTTTGTAGTTTTAACATGGTGGTCAGTTTAAGCTATTCTAACACTAATAAATCTAAGAATAACAATGTCCTAATTACAGATATTAAAACACTGTATTTTCATAAAGCAAGAATGCTTACTCACATAAAAATTTGTTCATAACAGTGTGTGGTCATGAAAGAAAAATCACAAAACATATGCTACCTCTGTTCTCCTTAAGTTAATAAATCATTACGACTAACACTTTAATAGTTATAGAGCTTAGAGAAGATTTTCCTCATTGACTGATGTTGCTTCAGATTCCTTTTTTTCATTGGTATTAGAAATATTAAGGCAGTCTTTGACATATGCAAAAAATATGTTCTTGGACAAAATTTAAAAGGGAAAAGAAAACAGAAGCAGCTTAAAGCTCATATCAGCTGATAGATTAAATAATAGAGAAATCCCACAGGTTTTTTTTCCCTTTTGTTTTAGAATATAACTAAATGTATTGTCACATATTGACTATTTCCAGTAAATCTCACTATAGTAGTTGAAATAATAGGAACTTAGAGAGGTATGAGTAAACTTTAACACATTAGAATGCTATATTATCCTTCCCAACTTCCTATACTACTCCGCAGATGGTAAGTCAACTAAAGGTTCCATGAAAACTCGTTTTCTTAACAACTGTTTTGAAAGACTGATCAGGAAGTCTTCACCTCAATATGCAACATGGAGTAATTGTCATTTATTGTCTTAAAAACTCAATTGAAGAATAGACTTTGTCACAACTCTGGAAAATGGTCAAAGGTTTAGAACAGACAAGTGAAGACTGAATTAAGAAACAGTCAACTTCATAAGTGGTAGGCAAGCTCTGCAAAGTTTTTACTTGCCTTTGCTCTACCCTCTCTCTGGCTCAGTGGGAGTCTTGAAGACAGCAGCCTGCATTCCCAGTATGAGACCCTGATCCCTGGTCTGGTGAGACAAAACAGATCTTATGCACAAATAATTGTTTATGTCTGTTCTAAACTGAGAGCTACATGGAAAACTAATGTCAGGCATTTATCTTTGTTTTGTCTAACATGGAACCCTCTCAGGGTATAAAAGTAGAAGGCACCACTTCAAAACATTACAAGGCTAACTAACAATCTGCAAGCTGCTTGGAACAAAATATTAATACCACAGATCATATAAAGCCTCATCAAAAGCCAAAACCTGTAAGAGATTTTGGGGGAAATTAGAGCAACCAAAAAAAAACCCATGTACATTGGTAGATTTAGAAACCCACATGTATACTCAAAGCCATGTGCATGCTCAGAAAAGGCTTCTGAGATCCCAAGCTTTTACCTCTGGCTGCTCTACAGACTTAATGCAAGGCTGGCCAAGTGTCGAAGTAGTGCCCCAGAACAAAGCTAATTTGTAAAGAGAAGAAGAGAGGTTTTTTGTTTCTCTTTGCTTTTTTTGTTTGTTTGTTTATTTTTGTTATTTGGCATTAAAGAAAATCTCTTTTAAAATATTAGCTAAACACAAGAATGTAAACTAAATACAGAGAGCTTTTAGTAATAACATACTTTAAGAAATATTGTCTTTTAAAAAACAGTTTGGAAAAGTCCCCAAACAAACAAATAACTAGAGTCTGGTAACAATTAAAATATAGCAAACCATAAGAAATGAAGGAAATCTGATTTCTATAGTTACCACATCATAAATATATAAATGTCCAGTGAAAATCAAAAGGCATGGAAAGAAACAGAAAACTCTGGATCATTAAAAATAACAAATTAAATAAACAGAAACCACCCCTAAGAAGCCTAGAATGGGTATAATAAACAAAAACTTTAAAACAACTGGCTTAAATATGCTCAAAAATCTAAAGGAAACCATGGAAAGGACTAGACTAAAGAAAATCAGGAAAATGATGTATGAAAAAAATTAGAATGTCAATAAAGATATTGAAATTATAACATGGAACCAAACAAAAATTAAAGAGCTGGAAATTATGTTAACTAAATTTAAAAATTCACTAGAGAAGTTCAACAGCAGATTTGAGAAGAGATTTCTTTGAACAGAAGAAAGAAGAAGCAAACTTGAATATAAGAAAATTGAAATTATTGAGTCAGAGAAGCAGAAAGAAAAATAATGAAAAAAAAGTGAAAAGAACCTAAGGGACTTGTGAGGCACCATGAATATATCAACATGCGAATTATTGGAGTTCCAGAAGAGAGAGGAGAGAGCAAAATGAATATTCAAAATAAATAGATAAATAAATAATGCCCACAAATATCACAAATTTGATGAAATACATAAATCTATATATCCTAGAAGTTCAATGACCTCTAAGTAGAATAAACTTAAAGAGATCTACCCAAGACACATTGTAATTAAACTGTCAAAAGTAAAATACAGTCTTGAGAGCAGCAAAAGAAAAGCTATGTACTAGGAATCCATAATAACATTAACAGTTGATTTCTTATCAGAAGCAATTAAGATCATAAGACAGTAAGAAGACATCTAAAACATTGAAAAAAAAGTGTCAACCAGGATTTCTATATTTGTCAAAACTGCCCTTCAAAAATTAAGAAAAAATTAAGAAATTCCAAGATAAACAAAAGCTAACAGAGTTCATTACCACTAGACATGACCTACAGGAAATGTTAAAGGGAGTTCTTCAGGCTGAAATAGAAGAACATTATACAGTTACATAAAACTGTGTGAAGACACAAAGACAGGCAGATGACATGATTTTCTGTGTAGAAAATCTGAAAGAATCACCAATTTCTGAAAGTAAAAAGTAATTATGTCAAGATTGCAAGAAGAGGTTAATACGCAAAAGTCAGTCACTTTCTTACAAGTAGAATTTGAAATTAAAAACACATGCCATTTATATTACCACACCAAAAATGAAATAATTAGATATAAATATAACAAAATTTGTACAAGAGCTATATGGGGAAAATTACAAAACTTTGATGAAAGTAATAAAAGAATAGCTAAATGTGTATATGGGGAGATATTCCATATTCATAGATAAGGAGTCAATATTGTTAAGATGTCATTTCTTTTCAACTTGATCTATTGATTCAATGAAATTCCAACCAAAATCCAAGCAAGTTATTTTGTGAATATCTACAAGCTAATTGTAAGGTTTATATGGAGAAGCAAAAAACAAAAACAAACAAAAGAACAGACTGGCTGTCACAATGCTGAAGAAGAACAGTGTTGGAGGATTAATACCATCCAACCTCAAGAATTACTATAAAGCTATAGTAATCAAGACAGTGTGGTACTGGAAAATGAATACACAAATAGATCAATAGAACAGAATAGGGGGTCCAGAAATAGGCCCAAATAAATATAGTGTGTCGATCTTTGACCACAGACAAAGTCAACAAGGCAGAGAAAAGATAGTCTTTTCAATAAATACGTGTTGTGGAATCAACTGGACACCCACTTGTAAAAATAAAATCTACACACAGATATCATACCCTTCATAAATACAATTCAAAATGAATCACAGACATAAATGTAAAACACAAAACTTTAAAACACCTAGAGGATAACATAAGAGAAAATTATATGGTCTTCAGTCCGGCAATAAACGTTTAGATACAACACCAAACATATGATACACGAAAGACAGAATTGATAAGCTGGACTGCATTACAATTTTAACTTTCTGCTCTGAGAAAGATATTGCCAAGAGAATAAAAACACAAGCCACAGACTAAGGAAGAATATTTGCAAAAGATATACTTGTTAAAAGACCATTATCCAAAATATACAAAGAAATCTTAAACTCAATAATAAGAAAACAACCTGATTAAAAAATGGGCCAAAGACCTTAACAGATACCTCACCAAAAAAAAAAAAAAAAAAAAAAAGCACATGAAAATAAGTATATGAAAAGCTGTTCATTAGGGAAATGCAAATTAAAATAGCTATGATGTACCACTATACACCTATAAGAGTATCTAAAACCCAAAACACTGACAATACCAAATCCTGGAGTGAATGTGAAGCAACAGAAACTCTCATCCTTGCTGGTGGGAATGAAGAATGGTACAGCCACTTTGGAAGACAGTTTGGCTGTTTCTGACAAAATAAACATATGCTTATACAAACTAGCAATTGTGCTCCTTGGTATTTATCCCAAAGAGGTAAAAACTTATATCCACACAAAAATCTGCACATAGATGTTTACAGCAGCTTTATTCATAATTGCCAAAACAAGTAAGCAGCCAAAATGTTCTTCTGTAGGTGAATGAATAAACTATGGTACTTGCAGACAGTGAAATATCAGTTGGAGCTGAAAATAAACAAACTATCAAGCCATGAAAAGACATAAAGGAAAGTTAAATGCATATCAATAACTGAAAGAAGCCAGTCTACAAGTTTACATACTATATAATTCTAACTATATGACATTCTGGAATAGGCAAAACTATGAGTACTATAAAAAGATGAGTGTTTATCAGGGTTTAGAGGGAAGGAGGGATGAATAGGCAGAGCACAGAAAATTTTTACAGCATTTAAACTACTCTGTATACTATAATTGTGGATACCTATCACTATAAATTTGTCCCAACTCAGAATGTATAACACCAAGACTGAATCTTAATGAAAGCTATGGACTTTGGGTAATAATGTATCAATGTGGGTTTATCAATGTAACAAATGTACCACTCCAGTGAGGGATGTTAATAATGGGGGAGGCTATTCATGTGTGGGGGCATGAGATACATGGGAAATCTCTGTAGCTTTCACTCAACCACTCAACTTTCTGTGTACCTAGCACTGCTCTAAAAAAAAGTCTATTTTAAAAAAGAAACAAAGATCACTCATAAAGATAAATACATATACAAATATGAAAGCTAGTATTATTTTATGTTTGCTTTGTAACTTTATTTTTTACTTTCTAGTTGATTTTAACAATAAATTCATAAAAATTTATAAATCTATGTTTTGGACTCAACATAAATGGGCATTGGAACTGTATAGAAGTGTAAGTGATGTAAATGTAAATGAATTAAACTCTAATCAAAAAGCAGAGGTTGTGGGCCGGCCCGGTGGCGCACTGGATAGTGCGCCGCTTGGGAAGCGCGGCGGCGCTCCCGCCCGAGGGTTCGGATCCCACATACAGACCGGTTCCCGCTCACTGGCTGAGCGAGGCGCGGGAGCAACGCCAAGGGTTGCGGTCCCGTTGCCGGTCCCCGGTCCGGCGCGGGGGCAACACTGAGGGTTGCGATCCGTTGCCGGACACGGAAAAAGACAAAAGACAAAAAAAAAAAAAAGCAGAGGTTGGTAGAATTGATTAAAAAATAATCCAACTATATGCTTTCCCCAAAAACTAAATTTAAATATGACACAAATAGGTTAATATTAAAATGATAGAGAAAGATATTCCATGGCAATAATAATCAAAAGAGAGGCAAAGCAGTTATACTAATACCAGATGTAGTACACTTCAAGTTAAAAACTGTTACAAGTGGGCTGGCCCCGTGGCACACTCCGGAGAGTGCAGCACTTGGGAGCTCAGCGGTGCTTCCGCCGCTGTTTCGGATCCTATATAGGAATGGCCGGTGCACTCACTGGCTGAGCGTGGTGCGGGTGACACCAAGCCGAGGGTTGCAATCCCCTTACCGGTCACAAAAAAGACAAAAAAAAAAAAAAAAAAACCTGCTACAAGCAACAAATAAGTAAGTTATGTATTGATAAAAGAATCAATTTGTCAAGAAGCAACAAAAAGTATAATAAACATATGGAGAAAGAATAGAGTATCAGATATATATGAATCAAACATTGACAGACAGAATTGAATGAGAATAGACAACTTTCAATAATGATTGGAGACTTCAATACTCTACTTTCAATAATGGAATGGACATCTAGACATAAGATCAATAAGAAAATACAGGACTTGAACAACTATATAAACCAGCAAGACCTAGCAGACATATGTAGAACCCTTCACCCAACAACAGCAGAATATTCATACTTCTCAAGTACACATGGAACATTCTCCAGGATCAACCATATGCTAAGTCACAAGACAAGTGTCAATGAACCTACAGAATCTAAAATAATCAAAAATCTAAAATACAGTGAATCAACAAAACCAAAAATCAACTCTTTGAAAAGATCAACAAAATTGGCAGACTTTTAGCTAGATTGACAAGGAAAAAAAGATAGAAGACACAAATAAAGTCAGCAATGAAAGTGGGGGCATTAATAATGACTTCACAGAAATAAAAAGGATGATAATACAATAAATAATTACACACTAACAAATTACATAGATCAGACAAAATGGACATATTCATAGAAACATACAAATTACACAAATAAACTGACTCCAGATAATACAGAAAATCTCAACAGACTTATAGCAAATAGAGGGAATAGTAATTGAAAACCTCTAACAAAGAAAATTTCAGCTAATATGACTTTATTAGTGAATTCTACCAAATATTTGAAAAAGAATTAACAAATCTTGTCAAATTATTTAAAAAATTGAATAAGACAGAACACTTCCTAACTCATTCTATTAGGCCAACATTATCTTAATATAATGCCAGATAAACACATTGAAAGAAAAGAAAAATAAAGGCCAGTATCTTTTATGAATATGCAAAGATCCTCAACAAAATGCTAGAAAACTGAATCTAACAGCATATTTAAGGAGTTATACACCATGACCAAGCGGTATTCATTCCAGGAATGCAAGGCTGATTCAACTTAAAAACAATCAACATTATACACCATAGTAATAAAATGAAGAGGAAAAATGATTATTTCTTTAGTGTAGAAAGACATTTGACAAAATAAAACACTCTTTTATATTAAAAACACTTAGAAAACTAGAAATAGAATGGAACTTTCTCAACATAATAAAGGGCATTTATGAAAAACCCACAGTTCATATCAAATCAATGGTGAAAGACTGAAAGCTTTTCCCTTGAGATCAGGAGCAAGACAAGGATGTTCACTTTCATCACTGGTACTCAACATTGTATTGGAAGTTCTAGCCAGAGAAATTTAGCAAAGAATGGAAGGGGGCTGGCTGGTTAGCTCACTTGGGAGAGCATTGGGCTGATAACACTAAAGGTCAAGGGTTTGGATCTTCAGCCACCAAAAAAAAAAAAAAAAAGAGGAGAAAACTAAAAGCCATACAAACTGGAGCAGAAGTAAAATTATCTCTATTTATAAATGACATAATCCTATATATAGATTATCTTAAAAAAATAAAAAAAAACAAAAATAACACACACAAGAAAGCTACTAGAGCTCATAAACAAATTCAGTAAAATTGCAGGGTGCAAGATCAACGTGCAAAAAATAAGTTGTGTATTACACACCATTACACACCGTCAATGAACATCCCAAAATTGGTAACTAAGAAAGCAATTCCATTTACAATAGCATTAAAAAAAAAAAAAACAGATAAACTTAACCAAGGAGGTGAAAGAATTATACACTAAAAACTGCAAAATATTGCTGAAAAAATTAAAGATGACCTTAATAAATGAGTAGACATCCTGTGTTAATGTATTGGAATACATAATATTGTTAAGTTGTAATACTAACCAAAATTATCTACAGAATTTGCACAATTTCTACTAAAATTTCAACAGATGTTTCTGTGGAAATAGAAAAGTCAGTCTTCAAATTCATATGGAATTTCAAGAAACACTGAATAGGTAAAACAGAATTGAAAATAGGAGTATTCACATCTCCCAATTTCAAAACTTACAATAAAGCTACAGAAATCAAAACAGTGTGGCACTGGTATAAAGATAGACAGGAATAAACTTAAACATTTATGGCCAATTGATTATTGACTAAAATGCAAGATCATTTGATTGGGAAAGAGCAGTTTCTGCAACAATAAGTGCTGGGACAGCTGCACTTTGACATGTAAAAGAATGAAGTTAGGTCCCTAACTCATATCCTATATACAAATTAACTCAAAATGAATTAATAACCTAAATATAAGAGCTAAAACAATGACACTCAGAAGAGAATATAGAGAAAAATCTTTATGACATCAAATTTGGCAATGGATTCTTAGGTATAAAATTAGAAGCACCAGAGAATAAAGGAAAAGGATAAATTAGACTTCATCAAAATTAAAACTTTTGTGTATCAAAGGACATTATCAAAAAAGTGAAAAGACAACCTACAGAATAGAGGAAAATATTTGCAAATCATAAAGTGTTTAACATCCAGAATATATAAAGAACTCCTACAACTCAACAACAAAAGCCAAGAAAATTATGAAATGGGCAAAGGACTTGAACAGATGTTTCTCCAAGTTACACATACAAATGGCCTGAAATCACATGAAAAGATATTCAGAATCATTATTTATTAGGATAATTCAAATTAAAGCCACAATGAGATACCACTTCACACCTATTAAGATGGCCATAATAAAAATAAAGTAAATAAATACATAAATAAACAATTCATAAGATATCAAGTGTTGGTAAGGATGTGGAAAAACTCAAACTCCTCTACATTGCTAGTGGAAACATAAAATGGTTGCAGCTGCTAGGAAAAGTTCGGTAGTCCCTCAAAATTACCATAAGACCCAGAAATTCCACTCCTAAGTATTTATTCAAGAGAATTGAGAACAAGGACACAAACAGATGCTTGTATGCCAATGTTCATTACATAATTAGTCGCAATATCCACAAGGTGGAAACAACCTGCGTCCATCAGCAGATGAATGGATAAGCACAATGACCTATATACATAGGATGGAGTGTTATTCTGCCATGAAAAGTGAAGTTTTTATACATGCTACAACATAGATGAACCTTGAAAACATGCTATGTGAATGAAACCAGACACAAAGGGATAAACATTCTATGATTCCTCTTATGTTAGATATCTACAATAGGCAAATACACAGAGACAGAGAATAGATTAGAAGTTACCAGGAGTTATGGAGAGGGTGTACGGAGACTTATTGCTTAATGGGTACAAATTTTTTGTTTAAGGTGATAAAAGTTTTGGAAATAGTGGTGATGGTTGAACACTGTAAATGTAACTGACACTACTAAATGGTTAAAGGTAAAATTCATATTATGTATATTTTACCTCTTTAAAAAAACTAATTGAAACTGAAGCATGAAAAATCCCATTTTAACATCCTTGAATTTACCCATTCTAAATGTTTTATTATGACAATTAGAGATAATTTTTATATTCCAATTTTTTCTTGGGTAGACCTTTACAGTACCATGAAACAATGTCATGTGGATGTCATATTGTCTGCCAGCCTCCCAGCAGACATGCAGTGCACCCTGATGTGTTTCCTTACACCATGTTCCAGCACTGCTTCATTACTGAGCGTGTTAGGACCACATGGAATAATTCATTGATATTTCAGTTGTTACTAAATTACCATGAGCTTCTAATAACATCTTTGTCTCAAGGCCAAAGGCCTTTTTGTATTATTAGCATCCCATAAAAAGTATTACAAAACAGGTATCAGAAAGAAATATTTGCTAAAATGTAATACTTGAATGGAATAATTAAAGTCATGGCTTAATTTTACCCAACTAGGTGTAATGTATAAGTGATGCAAATTTGAAATACTGAATATGATATTAAATTGAGTATTGACTTGATAATCATTAAGATGTGGTATGGCATTTGATTATATGATGACACTTAATGCATAAAAAGATAATTTTCAATATCTTTTATAGTGTGGATTTTGAAAAATGAAAACAAACATTGGAAACTTCCTTTACCTACACATACACAGAAATGCTTCTTTAGGGTTTGTCTTTAAAAGCCTATCCCCCAAATAATACAAAAATGCCTTTGCTGTTTATAACATATTCTAAGCTCAGCAGAATGAAAATGAGAGAGAGAGAGAGGAAAAGAGAGAGTGAGAGAAGTTCATTTGGTTAAACTGTGGAGTAAGTTTTCTATCAAAAGCGAAACCTACTTGGAAATGTTAGTTTAGTTCAAAAAGATTTCAATACATTTACTCATGTTTTAAAGATGGGCCACAGATTATTTTCTAGTACATCTTCAATAATTCTCTTTAATCATTTCTGCTCCTCATTTTTAAATCATATAAGTGCATGTAAAGAAATATTTTAGATATATATTAAAATTTTTGCATATTTTAAGACTGTGAGAATGGAAGAAATATATAATTCCACAGACTGGCTTTACTATTATTCTAAGCTAGACTTCCACATTATTGTATATAGTGATACAAATTTAGAATTTCTATGGTGGTCTTTTTTCAAATCTTATTTAATTTCTAAGTACTTCCGTTCTCTCATTTGTATATTAAGTCAGAGTCTATGACTTTTTATGTTTTTCCTTGTTCTAATATTCAGTGATACAATGGATATAATTTTTAAAATGTGTAATAGAACATGTAAAAATTATTCCTGTATTCAAATCAGAAGTCACACATACTCTGAAACATTATTCCTAAAAATGAAGTTTCAATTGGAGAGTAAAATAATAATAATAAAAAAGAGAAATATATCTGTTTTATTTTGTTCCGTTTTCTTATTCTAACCCTCAGAAATTCTTGATATAAGTTTCAAGTTGAATCTAAGAAGCAAGGAGTGTGGACCCTGACTTTATTTTCAGGGACCATCTGCATACAATTTAAGAAAAATCTATGAAAATGGAAAGAGTATCTGGTAATAGACAAATAATCTGTTACATACTTCAAATAACTTAAATGAAGATCAGAGCAAAAACAGACTTTTATAGAAAATACATGTTGCCAAAAATATAGCTATTTAATTATATAATTATTTTTGAGACAGGCAAAGAAAGAAATGCTATTTAGAGCAAATATTGAAAAAGAATTAAGAACTTCCATGTCTAAATGAGGCGGAGTAGCTTGAAGCAGAACTATATTCCTGATAAGAACAAACAAAACTTCTAAAACATTTTTCAAAATCAGTTGTATGCATTAAAAAACTACCAGCTTTGAAAGAACTTGAGAAACCAAAACACTTGAGTTAATGGAAAAGCAATAAAGTATTTCTGACATTCTGCCACATTTTCCTTCCAGGCATCTACTAATTGTCACATGGGTTCAGATTCCATAGGGTGAGAAGATGAAAAAAAAGAGGACAGACCACAGGTGAAAAGCAAAGTAGAGTTTTCAGCAGTTTTGCAGTGCTGAGAGGACCTTAAAATGTAATTCAAGCATTTCCAGGCATCTACTAATTGTCACATGGGTTCAGATTCCATAGGGTGAGAAGATGAAAAAAAGAGGACAGACCACAGGTGGAAAGCAAAGTAGAGTTTTCAGCAGTTTTGCAGTGCTGAGAGGATGGTAAAATGTAATTCAAGCACTGTCAAAAAGAAGAGTCTCTGACAAACGCCCTAAATAAGCACCACTTAGAAGTCTTAAAGGGCTTCAATGTATCAGTAAAGGAGAAACAAAAATAAACTATTTCTTAACAAAAACCTTAAATTAACTCAATCCTGACTGGATCAGGATAGTTTGCCTATATTCTGATTGCAATTGCCTGTCTGAAGCAGAACTAACTTCCCAACTAAAACATATTAACTGGTCATTCCAAGAGACAGGGTAAGATATCAGCAGGCAATAAACAGAGATTTGAAGGTGGCTGGGGTAAGGGAGATGTCAAACGCGGATTGTAAACACACTGTGGTTGATGTGTGCAAAAAATCAAGATAAAGGTGGATAAATTCAATGGAGAACAGAATCTTTTTCAAAAAGTTGCCTTAGAAATCTATTGGGCACGAGAGGTGACAATCAGCTTTGTATCTCAGGAATATTCATAACCAATAAAAAAAAGATTACTTCTTAATTTCTACTTTTGGGGAGGTAAATTAAGAAAAGAACTTTACACATTTTTTACTACCATTGTAGAATATTTCATGACCTTTTGTGCTATGCTAATAGCATTTGTCTTCAACATTTTAAAAATTTTTTGTACTTTGTGTCATGCCTCAAAACTGAACAAAATGTTGAATTTAAAAAGGTATATTAACTGAAATCATAAGCTAAATGGATGAGTGTAACAGTAAATCAGATACTTCTAAGGGAAAAATTAGCAAACAGAAATAAATCAATAGAAATATCAGATAAAAATATAAAGTATAATTAAAAAGGAAAGCAAAAAAGAGAATGAGAGACATATGGCACATGCGCATGCAATAACAACTCACAAAATGAGATAGAAACAATATTGGAAAATACAGAGGTCAAGAATTTTCTTCACTGGCAAAAAAAATATCAAGCCCCCAATTCAAGAAATAATGTAAATAGCAAGCAGTATATCACAATGAAAGTGACATCCAGAAACATCAAAGTGAAACCATCAAAGATAAAGACAAAAAAATTTTAAGAGAAAACACAGGGGGAAAAATCAGTCATTTTAATGAGTCACAATAAGATTAACAGCTAACTTGCCAACAGAAATGATAAAAATGAAAAAAAAGATACAATGACATCTTCAAAATCTGCAGGAAAACTGTCACCTAAAAAACCTATACCCAGCAAAAATATCCTGAAATGAAGGTGAAATACATACGTGTTTTCAGGCAAACAAAAAGATGGAAAAAAATCAACCCTGAACAACCAGAGTAAAAAGACATCTTAAGGCAGTCAAGTAACTATCCCAGAAACATGCATGACAATGCAAAGAATGAAGCAAGTTGTAAATAGTAAACACGTGGGTAAATATACATGCATGCTGACAGCATAAAAATAACAAATGTCTCGTACCTTAAAATATATGTAGAAATAAGATGCATGAAAATATTAACAAAAAGTAGAAAGGAGACAATAGTAAATAAGGGTAAACACCTTAGACTTTTACTTACAATTGGAGTTAAGGAGGGTAAATGCATTTTTCAGAAGTTTTGAAAGCATTAATTTAGACTCCACCAAATCCAGTATTTCAGAATAATTAAAGAGTCCCCTTCAACAAATAAAAGATAATACAATTAATAAACAACAGAGAAAAAAATCATAAGGGAAGTGAGAAATTTTAAAAATAAATGATAGAGCACACATGCACTCACACAGAGTGTGTTGTAGTCTGTTACTTTGGTGGTTCTCAATGAATTATTCTTCCTGGTATTCACACCTTCGTACAACCCCTTCTCCTTGAATATGGAACGTTCCTGTAAATCACTTGAAATTACTGTGAAAGTAGAAAAGAAAGAAAAAAGAGGGCTGGCCAGTTAGCTCAGTTGGTTAGGGCATGGTGTTATAACATCAAGATCAAGGGCTTGGAACCCTGGACTGGCCAGCCACTAAAAACAACAACAACAACAACAAAAAAAAAAAAGAAAAGAAAAGAAAAAGAAAATTTTTTTTAAAAATAGGATGGAATATAAAACCAATAGAATAACAAGAAAAGAAAAGCAAGATGGTTGAACAAAATGCGAAGACACTAATAATAACATTAAATGTAAATAGACGACATGCATCAATTAAAAAACAAAAAAGTTAAACTTGATGCAAAAACAAAACTCATTACATGATGCATATAAGAAATGCACTATACCTATTTAATGATACAGAAAGGTTAAAACATGCTGCAAAAAGATATACTGTACCAATAGTAAGAAAAGAAATCAGCTGTAGCTAGTGTAATACTACGTAGAGTAAATTTCAAGTCAACAAAGATGCTAGAAGGAGGCACTTGAAATGATTTCATAGTTATTACTCCCCAATCCAGGAAAACATAAAACTTTTAAATTTTCATGTAATGGGCTGGCCGGTTAGCTCAGTCAGTTAGAGCACAGCCTTATAACACCAACATCACAGGTTCAGATCCTGGTACCAGCCAGCCACCAAAAAAAAAAAAAAAAAAGAAAAAAATGAATGTACCTACTAGTAGATCTCCAAATGTATGGAAGAACTGCAAGGAAAAGCTGAAAAATCCAGAGACATGTTTGGATATTTAACCCACCTTTTCTAACATCAGCTAGAACAAGCAGACAAATATTGATCATGGAAGAGGAAATTTTAATAACAAAATTAGAATAAATAAATAACTGGCATAAAAACATCACAGTGCTTAACAAATTCAGTGTGTGTGTGTATATACACACACTCTCTCTGAATTTATATATGTATATATATATATATATATATATATATATATTTTTTTTTTTTTCCCCCCAAATTCAACGTGGAGAACATTGGCTAAAATTGACCACAGGTTGTTCCATAAAGCAATTTTCAACAAATTTCAATGAAAAAAGTCTTAGTAAATGGAGAATTAATCTATAAATCTGTGATAATCACCAAAATTGGTGTATTTGTGTGTATGTGTGTATGTTCATCTGTCTGATAGATCAAGAATGACACAAAAATTTGAGAAAAAAAATTAAACAAATGGTAAAACTAACAAAATAAACAAAAATACAACATATTAAAACTAGTGAAGTCTATTTGAAATATGTGTACTTGTTTATTTTGATGACCCCAAAAGAACCACTCCTATTTTTTTTTTTTTTTTTTTTTTTTTTTTTCCCT
>NW_007729548.1:11743-18193 GCF_000696425.1 Galeopterus variegatus | reverse complement strand
GTGTCCGGCAACGGATCGCAACCCTCAGTGTCGCCCCCATACCGGACCGGGACCGGCAACGGGATCGCAACCCTCAGTGTTGCTCCCGCGCCTCGCTCAGCCAGTGAACGGGAACCGGTCTGTATGTGGGATCCGAACCCTCGGCGGGAGCGCCGCCGCACTTCCCAAGCGGTGCACTCTCCAGTGCGCCACCGGGCTGGCCCTAAATCCAATAAAATTTAAAATCTGCCAATTAATTTCTAGTTCAAGTGATATCCATGATCAATACAATTAATTTAAAATAATACACAGATAATATTTTAGTATCATGATAGAAATTACACTAAAGCTTACTTTTCTTATATTGTAGTCAGAAAACTTCCAGGAGCCACACCTGTAACGGGCGTCTTGTCTTTCTGTTTCAGGTGGGCTGCTCTGTGGTGAGCAACTGATTTCTTTGTGAATTCATTGATTTTAAGAAATTCCCAAGTTGACTGTTTATACCTAAGATAGGTATCAAAATACCAAAACCTGTCTGTCTCCCAACATGTCTTCTGTGCATAACTGTCTGAAAATAGTTAGCTCTATAGAAAAAGCAAGTCTCTTTTTGGTTATTGTCACATGTTCACCTTGGGCTTAAAATTAACAACAACAACAAAACGTATTGGCTATTCATCCCACTCATTGGGTAGGAACTAGAAGAGGCCTCATCTTTCTACTGTGTTTCCATTTGTATACATTTTTCTTCCCTTCTCAAAGCTGCATTTATTAAACCTATTTACACACAGGGAGCTCTGTTAGGAAACCCTTACCATATGTGAAACTATACTGACATTTACATCTATTTTTTTAAACTCAGTTTTGCTTACAACATAACACATTACACTTCTTGTCAAACAAATCAATAATACTTTTTCTCCCATACATTCTTACTCATTTTTCAAAGTATAATCCTGCTTAGAGAAAACAGTTTGGGGAGTTCTTGAGAACCATAATCATAATTAATTTGGTCTGTCAAATAGTTCATGCACCTCGAGAAAACTTTTCATAAGACGGTGTGACTAGTGATCACTTCTAAAGATGTTAACAATCTTTACGCTGGTGATACCACCTTTCCAACTGTCGGGTTTTTTGTTTGTTTGTTTGTTTTGTTTTTCTACAGTAATTTGTAGAGTGTTTCAGTGCAAACTGCAGACATACTTCTTTTTTGTGAGCTAAAGTTTACACAAAATAATTTTGCATTTTGATAGAGTCTGGTTCACAAAAGAATTTGTCAAAATAAGATTCAAAGGCATTCCCAATTTTTCTCCTTTCAGAAACTTAGCAAGATGGGTTTGTTTCACCTGATAATGTCTAGCTTACAATGCATGTATTAGTGTCAATTTATATTAGCTTTGTCTTTGTAGTGTGTTAAATAAATTAACGCATACTATCTCATTTGGTTTGTAGAGCTTTATGAAGGTCAGTGGCTGTTGTTTCCCTGTTTCCTTATCTGTACATTTGACCTAACTTTCAAGCTTTTTAAATTTTAGAGATAATTTATTAGGAAACTGAAAGTTAACTTACTTGAACAGGGTAAAAAGCTACTACTAGGTGGCAGAAAAACATGCCTTCTTATTCAATGTTTAGTGGGTGTTCCAACATGAAACAAACTACAGGATAAAGTCAAAACTTAAGCTTTTCAAAGCACTTTATAGATGCTTCTTTCCTGTATGCCAGCCTTAGTCTTTGCAGAATCAAGTCCCATCCAACTGGATCATTATCCAACCCCCAGACAGACATACATGAAAATTCCCTTTTCTTCTATCCTTGCATATTTTATTTTACTTCATTTCAATGGAATGTCAAGAGCGATTTTACATAAATTTTTTAAAGCTTTCCAAAATTATTCAAGCCCTGTAGTAGACTTTTTCTCTTCTCAATGCACAGATATCATCACTGTGCAACTTAAAACAGAAATATACATTTTTTTTATTGCTTTCTCATATTCTTATTTAGTGGACTGTTTTAATGTTGATATTGTTTGGTTTTATTCTCTAATCTCTTTCTTTTTCTCCAAATTAATTAGACACCATACCTTTTTCTTTCTTTTGATAGAGAAAAAATTAAAAAAAACATTTTGTTTAAACTGTAAATTTGCACTTGTATGTTTCTTTTTCTCCAAATTAATTAGACACCATACCTTTTTCTTTCTTTTGATAGAGAAAAAATTTAAAAAAACATTTTGTTTAAACTGTAAATTTGCACTTGTATGTGCTTTAAAGGAAGTCTGAGCATGACTAATTTCTGTTTACAAACAAGAAACAGGAAGAAAGAATACCAGTGTGTGAAGTGTGATAGGGAATCAGAAGGAATAGTTGTGCATCTGTGATGATCCATGTCAAATTTCCTTAGAGAGCACCCAGGGATTTGCAATGATGATTAAATACTTTCTATTTTTAAAATCTTTATTTACCTTTAAATTTATTTCTTGATCTAGATTAGATTGGATGACTATACAAAATGTTTTATTCTTCAAAACCTATTTTAAAATCATAATATGAAAAAATATATATATAGGGGTCATGTCCATTTGTTTCCTGAGTGCATAAAGGGGTACTCCAAAAAGTTCACGGAAAGATTTGCATTATATTTCTATTTTATTTTTCCACAAACTTTTTGAAGTACCTCGTATATTTGTGTGTGAGAGTAAGATAACAGAACTGAAATGTTACCTCCTAACCTTTTTTCCATGTGACTGTTAACATAAGCCAAAATCATCTTTTTTATTTAAAAATACTTAATTGACAAATAAAGATTGTATATATTCAGAGTGAACATGACGGTGTGATATACATATACACTGTGTGATAATTATCACAATCAAATAAATTAACATATCCATCACCACCAATGCCTTACATTGTTTGCCAGGGGCTGGGGAAAGTGGCTGGCGGAAGTGAGGAGACATTGATCAAAGGGTACAAACTTTCAGTTATAAAATGAACAAGTTCTAGGGGATCTAATGTACAGCAAAAGCATCTTTAGATGGGCACAGCTAGATGATTTCAGCTCTGCAAAGTCAACTCAGTTTACCTGAAAACTACTGCACCTGTGATTCTTCTTGGAAGGTGAAATGGAAATGATATTTAGTAAACAGAGTAAACTTTCTGAGTCTTTTTGCTCATCTCTAAAACAGACTTTAAAAATAACTTCCTCTTAGGATTATCATCAGGATCTGAAAATTATATATAAAACACTTGACTCATTCAGCAACCACTGGCTATTTTAATAAGGCATTATACAATCAATATTTTAATTCAAAACTATGTTATTTCATTTTGAATAAAAATATTGCTTTTACTAATGAGTATTATGCCAAGATTATCCTATTAGTTTTTTGGAAATGTTTAGTCTTATATTTAATCTTAAACTCAAGCTAATAACTGGAGACTTGCACAATTAACAACCCCCATCCCTCCAAAAGAACTCACAAATTACTTCAAAATTGATTGACTTAGACAATCCTCCATGCCTAGAATCCTCCATGTCGAAGTTTACAGGAACTCACAATAAATGCTTCTTTCAAAGTGAGTAACACTTTCCTCTTCCTAAAGCCTTCTTCTGTGAATATCAGGAATCTTGCCCAAGAGGCAGGACCCAACTGTGCCAGCAGGTCCTCAATTCAACCTTAGCAGCCCTACCTTGAAGATGAAGGGGACTTGGGAGAAGTCATGCCTGAGTAGCCTTTGGTCCCATTGGTTTATTCTGGGGAGATGGTTATTTTCACTGTCTCACCCACACTTATTAGTATCACACATTCATTCATTCCCCTAAACTCTTGCTTCTTGACCATCATGAAATTGTGCGTATCTTTCTAGTGTCAGGAGGCATTGAACTTTTTCTCATTTTTTTAATCTCTTGGAGGTGGACCAAGAAGTTCCGTTTCCACTTGGGGAAGGTGACTTGCCTCACTGGATGACATCTAGGTCGTGGGTGGGGTGCAGCACCCAGATAGCATCCTCTGAGAACACGGATCTAATAAAAATTGGTAGTGGGTCCCCAGAGCATGATCCATCGAGCACATTTGCTTTTTCTTTTGCTCTCTTTGCTCATGGGCCCTCAGATTCTCTCCCTGCCCAGAGTAGCCAACAGGGAGTGACCTCTCCCAGGGCATTCCAGTGCTGCTTCTACAGTCCCCAATACATACAGAGAAAATAATTCTACAGTCTCATGTATTGAGGCTACATCTGCACAGACCAGGAGAAGTAAAGAGTTAGACACAAATTGTGTTCTCATGGAATGCCCACATACTCTGATAGGATATTAATAATGTTTAGCCTATTAACTATACTAGTATAATATATTACTAGTATATATATATATATATTATTATTATTAGCAAAGTTATATTAATATAATCCATATAATATGCATTTATGTTTTTGTTAATAAAGATTAATTTATAAAAATGTTTATGCAATAAAATTTAGTTTTATATTCATATAACATGAAGAATATATTACAAAATATATATAATATAATGCATATTGAAGTACAATTATTATAATTTAAGTCAAGTTTATGCATTACTCAGTTCCAAGCATTTTACTTTATTATGTGATTTGATCCACACAACCACCACAATGAGAGAGGTGCTTATTATATCCACTTTACAGATGAGGAAGCTAAAGCTTAGACAGATTAAATAAGGAGTTAATATGTGTCCCTTAGTGATGTCGTGCTGCTTTCCACGTGTCATCTATACATTTAAGGAGCATGATCGATGTTGATGTCATGCCTTCTTGTGCCTGTGTGCTGAGGTACTGAAAGCTCCCGTCAGCAGGTTGCAGCCACCACTCCTACTACCAGGAAAATGCAGTGAGCATTTATAGCCAAGCATTCTTCTCAGCACTTTAGGCAACTTACATTATTTTATTCCACAGAAAACTCTACGAAGTTTATACAATGGAATACTGTACAACAATGAGAGTGACCAATCTATAATTCACTCAAAATCATGGATGAAACTTAATGCAAGCTTAATATTGACGGAATGAAACTGGACACATATGTGATACCATTTTAACGAAGTACAATAACAGGAAGGATTAATTTCTGCGTTCAGAAGTCAGAGTAGTGGGCTCCCTTGGGAGGGAGTGGTGACTGGAAGGGGGAAGGAAAGTGCTTGGAGAATGCTGAAGATGTTTGGTTTCTTGATGTGGGTCCTGGTTATGCAGGACAGCTCAGTTTGTAAAAATTCATCGCACGGAAATTAGTAATGTTTGGACTTTCAGTGTGCATAATTTATTTCATTTATAAGTTTAGTACATGCACATATGTGTGTGAATATATATGCACACAAACATACACATAGCATGAAGATTTATTTTTAAAATAAGTACTGTATATGGCTTTATGGTAGCTCTTTTGACACATGAGGATACTGAAACACACTGAGATTAAGTAATCTCCCTACCAGCAGGTAATATAGTCAAGGCATTTAAAAACCACAGTTTGGGGCCATAGTCCCCTAAAAAAGTTATTACAATCATACTTCGAAATCAAACCTGCACACTACTAGATTTTGAATATATTTAGATGCTTTACTAATTAATAAATTAATTGTATCATTTCTGATACCATAAAAGCTTTCAAACTTGAATTTTCTAAATCCATAATGATCAGAAATGCACTTTTTATGTGGATGTTTGCAAAATTAAGAGGGGTCCTCTCATTGGAAAAAGCTGGAAACTACTGTCTTAGAACATAAACATGAAAAATCAATTAAATCAATTTTTTATGAATAGCCTTTCAGAACTTGGCTTCTGAAATCCCTGTACAGCCTGTTTATTAAACTGGGACCAGAGTTATGTTTTTAGATGATTGAACTGCTGACTGATGTTACAAGTACTAATTAATACCTCATTCTGTGAGGTAGAGCTCTAGTAAAATCATCATCCTGAAGCTAATTTTGCAGAATTGCCTGTCCCACCTTAACAGATGCTGCACCACTGTCAATATGAAGGGTTATATTGTATAGTGCAAAGGGTTATTTAAGATATATTAGCCTCTGCATCAGTCAATTAGCAGTCACTACCCAAGATGATTTCATTCCTTGTATATCGTTGGAGCATCTAGATAAAGCTTGGCATTTATTTGGTTGCTATTGTTTTTTTGTTTGTACCTTAGTTTTTAAATAGTTGCTTACTCCATGATGGTAGGAACACTGCCTGTTTCCCATTGCTAGTATTATCACCAACACTATGATAGTCAATAACATAATGAATGAATGAATGAATGAGAAAGATCTAAAATGCAGGTATGTCACATCATCTGCCTGACCTTGGCTAAGTTATTAAACTTCTTTAAATCTCAATTTCCTAATCTGTGAAATATTGGACTTCATTTATTTTATTTTAAGCATTACATGAGATGATTTATTATAAAAAAAATGTATAGTAGGAACTTCATAAGTAATAGCTATTATCA
>NW_007729548.1:9858-11204 GCF_000696425.1 Galeopterus variegatus | reverse complement strand
GTTGGAGCATCTAGATAAAGCTTGGCATTTATTTGGTTGCTATTGTTTTTTTGTTTGTACCTTAGTTTTTAAATAGTTGCTTACTCCATGATGGTAGGAACACTGCCTGTTTCCCATTGCTAGTATTATCACCAACACTATGATAGTCAATAACATAATGAATGAATGAATGAATCAGAAAGATCTAAAATGCAGGTATGTCACATCATCTGCCTGACCTTGGCTAAGTTATTAAACTTCTTTAAATCTCAATTTCCTAATCTGTGAAATATTGGACTTCATTTATTTTATTTTAAGCATTACATGAGATGATTTATTATAAAAAAAATGTATAGTAGGAACTTCATAAGTAATAGCTATTATCAGATATCGTTAAAAATTTTTATATCTAAAAAGGGCACTAAAAATCTGGAGAAAGTAATGATAAACACAGAAGATATGTAAGTTCCCACCAAAGATACTAAGTGTCCCACCAAGAGGGGAAACTGAGGAATAGGCCTAAGAACTTGCTGCTGAAAAAAATATAACTTATGTATATTATGAGTTAAAGCATAAAATTTCAAAGTGAAAAACCCTCATAAGAATGTCTTGTAAACTGAAAATAGATATACAGGATGGTGGCTTCCTACATTATGTAGCCAACAGTGCACACGGAGACTAGAACAATGGTGGCAATTTAAATTCCAAAAGCATCATGGGATCAGGATGAATTGCTTGATGTGAATAAAAGGACATTAATACAAATATGTACAATGTAGGAGGAGGGATTTTATTCTCTCCATGCACATGACATTATATTTTCAGTATTCAAGTTTCCTCAGTGCACCATGTCAAAATACCAGGTGTAGAAGAAAAATATTGTCTATGTTTCCAGCTGTTGGGTACCATAGTTAGAAATATGATTTATGGGGTTACTGCACACCCTTGAAGCTACATACCTTTTTTCACATTTTTTTTATTGTGAAAAAAATAACACACAAACAAAAAGGGCATAAAGTATAAATGTGCAGCATAACAAGTTACTGTAAAGAGAGCACCTGTATAAACACCACTTAAGTCAATTAATGGTTTATTTCCAGCAGTTCAGGACCTCAGTGACCAATGACCACCCTCTCCCCTTCCCATTAAGTTCTATCTTGATATGCATGGTAATTAGTTTCTTGCTTTTCTTTACAGCTTTATCTTCAAAAACACTTTCCTATACACTTACATGTTTTGAAATTTCTATAGATAGAATCATGTGGCATATATGGTATATTTTATTATTTTTAGTGCCACCTTTTACAAAGTGAAAAAAAGAAAAATTAGACCACAATAATATAATCAAGGCCATCAATTCAAGTAAA
>NW_007729548.1:6614-8612 GCF_000696425.1 Galeopterus variegatus | reverse complement strand
ACCCCACGTGCCAGGTAAGCTTCCTCCATCTGCTGAGGGATGTGTGTGTGGGCCTGGGAGCGTATTCACACTTGAGGCCATTTTAAATTCTCATTTAATTTCCCATTATATTCACAGCCTGCCCCACTCTGGGTGAACTACTATGCAGACTGAGCTGAGGGGACACAGGAGAAGATCTGGGCAAAAAATGTGCCAGACCATGTTGTTCTTACCTGAAATTCAGTGCTTTTAATGAATAAATTGTTCTTAACTGAAATTCAGTGCTTTTAATGAATAAATTATTCCCACTTGTTTGTATACCTTTGATTGAATGCCAGAGCAGTGAAATGATTGTATTTTACAGTTTTGTCCAACTTTATAATTGTCAGGTTCCTCATTCAAACTTGCTGGAAGCTGACTTCACAATTAGATATAATGTTCAAATTTATTAAAATTGCTTGATAAAATGCCTATATCTGAAAATAAATTGTATTACCATACATTGATTAAACAAATAGAAAACCACATTAAAAAAATACAACAGTGTTTTTTAGTAATATTAATAATCATCAGATACCCAGAAATAAATCTAAGATATATAAAAGACCTCTTTGATGAGATCTAGAAAATATTAACCAAATCAATGAACGGAGACTTACATGTTCCTAGGTTGGAAGACACAATTTGGAAAAAAAATTCAATTTTATCCAGATTGACTTATGGGGTAAACTTAATTCCAATATAAATGCCAGTTGAGAGAGAGAGAGAGAGAGAGAGAGAGAGAGAGAGAGAGAGTGTAAATGGACAAGGCATTTCAAAAAATAGCAATCTTTGGCTCAGTTGGTTAAAGCACACTGTTTTTTTTTTTTTTTTCCTTTTTGTGTGTCCGGCAACAGATCACAACCCTCAGTGTTGCGCCCGTACCGGACGGGGACCGGCAACAGGATTGCAACCCTCAGCACTGCGCCCGCACCTTGCTCAGCCAGTGAGCGGGAACCAGTCTGTATGTGGGATCCGAACCCTCGGCGGGAGCGCCGCCGCGCTCCCAAGCGGTGCACTGTAGCAGTGCGCCACTGGCCGGCCCCAAAGCACACTGTTGATAACACCAAGGTCAAGGGTTCAGATCCCCTTCCTGGAGCTGCCAAAATAAAATAAAATAAAATAAGAGCAATCTTTAAAAACCAAAAATCCTGGAGAAATTACAGTGCCAGATATCAAAACCTATTACAAAGCTTTTGTAAATAAAACACTGTAGTACTGAAGCAAAAAAAAAAAAAAAAAAAAACCGTAAAAGGTACAAAATAGAAAATCCAGAAACAGCAATCTGCGCACAATCAACTGATGTGCAACAAATTTGATAATCTAATGTAGTGAGGAAAAATATCTTTTCAATAATTACTGCTGGATCAAACACATATCTATTTGGAAACAAAAGGAAATTTACCCCTACCTCACATCATACCCAGAAATACTTCTAGAAAAAAAAACGTATATCTAAACACAAAGACGAAACAATAAAGTCTTTGGAAGAAAACAAGGAAGAATATCTTCATGACCTTGAAATCCACAAACATTTCTTAACCAGGACATAAAAAGTACTAACCTTAGAGGACTGATGTATTAAGCTAATTAAGGTTAAAAAATTCTGGTTAACAATGGTATCATTAATGAAGTAAGAAACAATCCACAGAACTGATAAAGTAGTTATTTTATGCCATGTCTAGAATATATGAAGAACACATAAAAAGTCAAAAAAAAAATTGGAGTCCAAGAAAAAAATGGCAAAATATTTGACAGACACTTCACAGAAGTAGGGATCCAAATGACCAATAAACATACGAAAAGCTATTCAACATACTTATTTTTCAGGTAAGCACAAATTTAAAACGTAATGAGAGATAAAAACATAACAACAAAGAGTGGCTAAAACAAACAAAGAAAAAGCCAAAAGAAAGGGGGGAGAGAGAGAGAGAGAGAGAGAGAGAGAGAGAGAGAGAGAGAGAGAGAGAGAGAGAGAGA
>NW_007729548.1:1495-6228 GCF_000696425.1 Galeopterus variegatus | reverse complement strand
AGAGAGAGAGAGAGAGAGAGAGAGAGAGAGAGAGAGAGAGAGAAAGTTAAAAATGGGAGGAGGAAAGAAGAAAATACAGAAGCTGTAAAAAAAAAAGAGACAGATAATAAGAGAAAAAAAATGAGAGAAAGAAAGAACAAACCAGGAGAAGAAAACAATTTGGAGAAGGGGCAAATCAGATCTTTTATGCTTTTATCAGAGAGGTAACATTTGTTTGACACATTATGGTAAGCCTATTTGCAGTAGCTACAAAATCTAAACATATATGACTATGTACCCAGCAAAACCTCTCCTAGGTAAGTATAACCAATGGAAATGCATACATGGCCACCAAATATACTACAAGAATGTTCATATTATTACTATTCATAATAAGCAAAAACTGGAAATTATTAAGTTGCCGATCACAAATTGAAAATATGAATGCATTTTTCTTTTGTTCAGACAATGTTGACTACATAGTAGTGAGAATGAACAAAGTAAAATTGCTCATAGAATTGTGGATTAATCTCAAGAACATTATGCTGAAAAAGAAACCAGATATCAAGAATTCATGTTGTATGCTATATTTACATAAATTTTAAAAACAGACAAAACTAAGGTATAGTGGTAGAATTCAGGATTGTGGTTACTCATGACCTGAAAATTGTCATGAGGGTTTTCTCCTGCTGATCTGGTGAAGTTCCGTTTCTTGAATTTGGTATTGGTTACCCAGAGGTGCTCAGTTTGTGAAAATTCATTGAACTTGTACATTTGTGATCATTGCAAGTTTCTGCATATTTACATAACTTACATTTAGGTGAGGAGAAGAAATATAAAATACTGTAGATACTTATTATAAAATACCATGCAGCAGGTTATGAAAAGGAGGTGATTATTTGGATAACCATATGGAAAAAAATTGAACTATACTCAAATATCTATCCAGGATGAATCAGAGACCTAAAAACAAAAGTTTAAATTTTTTAGAAGTTCCCTAATAAAATATCCTCATGATCTTGAAATAGGCAAAGATTTCTTTAAGAGAAAATATGAAGAAAAGGCTAAAATTTTTTCATCTTTATTAAAATAGTAAAAAGAAAAAAAAAGCCCACTTCCTAATTATTAAAGCCCAGTTAAGAGAGTATAAAGCAAATTAAAGAGAGGAGGAATGTATTTGCATGTATATGTAAGAAATGACTCATGTAAAAATGTATGAAGATCTCCCAGAAATCATCAAGAAAATGATAGATGGTTTTTTTTTAATGAAAAAAAGACAGCAAAAAGATTGGAAAAAGTTATTTTACAAAAGATAATTGCCAAATGGCCAATAAATGAAGGAAAAGATGATTAATATAATAAAACATGAGGAAAATTAAAATAGAAACCACATAAATATATGACTACATTCTCACTAGAATGACCAGGTTAAAAAGGAAAAAAAACTGAAACTTGCATCCACTACAGATGGAGCATAAATGAATGCAAGTGACTNCCAAATGGCCAATAAATGAAGGAAAAGATGATTAATATAATAAAACATGAGGAAAATTAAAATAGAAACCACATAAATATATGACTACATTCTCACTAGAATGACCAGGTTAAAAAGGAAAAAAAACTGAAACTTGCATCCACTACAGATGGAGCATAAATGAATGCAAGTGACTTGAAAAACATTTTGGCAAGATCTTCTACAGCTAAATATATACTTACCCATGACCTCATGATTTTACTCCTATGTAAATATCCAAATGAAATGACTGTTCTTGTCCACTGGAAACACATACAAGCATATTGACAGTAGCTTAATGTATAATAGCTAAAAAGTATAAACAACATAAGTATCCATCAATGATAAAATACATAATATGAGGGTACTTCAAAAATTTTGTGGAAAAATGGAATTAAAAGATAATATGAATCTTCCCATGAACTTTCTTAAGTATCCTCATATGTGGTTACATGTTCATATAAAGAAATACAATGGAATTAAAAAAAAAAAAACACTACTCACCATAATAAATCTCACAAAATGGTGTTGAAGAGAAGAATTCAGACACAAAAATGTGCATGTGTTATGAATCCAATTTTAATAGCAGGTAAAATGACTATGATAAAGTCAGAATGGTGGTTACCTTTGGATACATGGACTGGGAGAGGCATGATAGGGTTATCTAGGGCGCTGGTAATATTTTAATATTGATCCACTTGATGTGTCAGCTTTACATGCATTTTTATTTCTAAAATTACATCAAGCTGCACTTTTAAGACCATTCAATTTTACAGTATAAATTTTATATTTTGAAAAAAATTGGAGTATATCTTTATGCATTAACATAGAGATATTTCCAAGACATTGTAAAATTTAAAAGTAAATTGCAAAACAATACCTACACTATAAACTCATTTATATAAAATCTCATTTTAACAAAATATGAAAGAACAAAACGTATTTTTTGTAGTAAAAATTTTCCTGCATGATTAAAAACAAATACATTTCCTACATAGAGTAATTCCATGAATTCTGTACTATATCTAGGTCAGAGAATTCTTACTGAGTCAGTTATTTCTTATATATAGTTTTTAGGCTAACAAAATTAAATGGAGACATTTACTGTGTCAAACTTGCTTCAATAAAAGTAGCCTGGCCTAAGAATTTTACCTATTCAAATTAAACATAGTTAGTTTGCTTCCTAAAGCATTAATTGCAGCATATGACATATGTATTTTTTTTTTTCATAGTGAAACCTTGCTCTTCCCTTCTTTTGACTTGAAAGAGGACTGCCATGGCTACCAAATTCCATATCCTTGTCTAATCAGTACTACTATTATAATCAATTGAAGAATCAATGATCAGTCTTTTCTAGAGTTATGAAATCTGAGTTTCAGAGAAAGAGCCCAAATGACCAGCTTCATATTTTTGTTACAATAAATCACCAAGTATTTATTCATCATTAATCTTGTGCTTAAACCTTTCTTAGGCATCCTGAAGAGTAATAAGAAAATATCATTCATGGTCCTTGCAGTAAAGAAGATAATAATTCAATTGAAAAGTGAGTTTTGGTAAAGATTTTTTGTAATTTAAATCATCTACAGAAGGGTAATTTGTCAAATTGATAGATTAAATTCTAATCCAGACTAGGAAATTAGTGACAAATATACACTTATCACTTATGATACTTATGGAATTATTAGGCTGAAAAATCTGTACTGGGATTACTAAAAGCACAAAAGTGACACAAAATTGATTATGCTACACTTATGACTCTGAAGGAATTTTTGTGAATAATTAAGAGTAATGAATATGACAACTTGCTTTTGTTCTAAATTTAAGAGTATCTTAAAATTGAAAGTGATATTCTTAACCTTTGCCAATCACAAATTCACATATATTTTTTTAAATCCCCAAATCTTTTTTCATAGTAATAGGTTTGCACTGAGTACAAATTATAGTACTTATAATGAAGAAAAATGTGATGAAAATAAAAATAATAATTATCATGTATTGAGAGTATATGTCATTTGACCAAATTTAGACAAGTAGTACAAATTATAGTACTTATAATGAAGAAAAATGTGATGATAATAAAAATAATAATTATCATGTATTGAGAGTATATGTCATTTGACCAAATTTAGACAAGTAGAAAGTAATACAATAAAAATTTGAGTATAGTTTTATCTGAAGTCAAATTCTACCAGTTCTCTCATCACTGAACTCCTTCTATCCAGTTCTATAACAGTACATAAAATTGCTTATTTATTTGGTATGAACTGATGAAAAAATATTACCTATTATGTTATGAACTGCACATGCAATTGACAACAATCAACATTTTACAACTAGTAAAAGTATATCTGCACTCTCAAAAGTATATCTCTTCTATCAGATTAGAGTTATGCTTTGTCTTAAATTCCCATTTTGTCCTACTCTCTCTGGACACAAAGAGCCAAATTTGAGCCTAGGAGTAACATATATTAATATCAACAATATTGCTTTATTTCCTTTTTCCTCCTTTGTGTTATGTCACTTTATTTGAAGTTGCCTGAAATTCCTGTTCAGAACATTTGAGTTAAGGTTAAATTAAACTTAGATGTAACAGGCACTGAGTAACTTCTATTAGTAAATATAGATGAAGCTTCAACAAAAATGAGCCAGACAAAAGTGAAAAGGTTTATTGAGGCTAGGAAACTTGCATAAGATTAAAAATGTAATCTCTAAGAATTTTTCAACTCCATTACCCTATTTTTTATGAGTCTATGTGAATAAAAATGTATTTTTGGTTCCTGCTAACTGTGATGAAGAAAAAAAAGTCTTGATTCACAATCCAAAGGATAACAGAGCTGAGAGGGATCTCCAAAGACGAACTATATCCTTCCACATCTAAGCAGCCTTCATTTGAAATATTACAGACAGACAGGCATCAAACTCCCTCTCAAATATCTCCATGGAAGAACGGACCCTGCCATGATTTGCCTTCAACTCTTATGTTTCCTCAGTGGTTTTCCCACTGAGACACTTTCCATGAAGCTGTCTGATTTCTTCATTCTTGCCAATTTTCTCTCTTAGACTTCTGTCTAAGCAGACTGTGTTTTCCAAGATCAGTACTGATTCAGCCTGTTACTTCTGCTTTATGCTTTTGAGCACCAAAGGCTATGATTTTAGCACATGGTGCATTAGTGTTCTAAACACCATTGAGAAGAAAACAAGGCCTCAAAGGGTGAAGGTATTTATGAAAACAAGGAACATT
>NW_007729548.1:475-858 GCF_000696425.1 Galeopterus variegatus | reverse complement strand
TTGAGTAAAAAGCCCAGGGCATTTAAATCCAGTGTCTCAGAAGGATATATAACTTTGTTACTTGTAGCAATCATTACAAGGATTGATTATCTCT
This sequence comes from Galeopterus variegatus, assembly GCF_000696425.1. NCBI lineage: Eukaryota > Metazoa > Chordata > Mammalia > Dermoptera > Cynocephalidae > Galeopterus > Galeopterus variegatus. The sequence goes on along the minus strand of NW_007729548.1, from coordinate 764 downwards.
TATAAGTTGTAAATATAGGTATCATTTCTGTTCATGTAAAATTTTTTAAAAAGCAAAATATGGAAATGTTTTCTACGAATTTAAATGGTAAAAGAAGAAGAAGGCGAAAGACTGGAATCATTGCCATGCTCAGCCTTAAAACAGAAGATCCTCTGTTTGGGCAACAGTGCTGTGGATATAGCCAAGAGACTGTTTTGGCACAAAAAAGAATATATCAGCATTACCAGTGCCAGTTACATTCCATTGCCTTCATCTTCCTGGTTGAGTGTATCTGTGTATTTGGGGGAGG
>NW_007729548.1:0-216 GCF_000696425.1 Galeopterus variegatus | reverse complement strand
CTGCTGATTTTGATTGTTTAGAGCAGTCACAGATTCAAAGCAAGGTAGAGGGACAAAGACTACACTTCTTGATGGGCAAATCATTAAAGAATCTATGGCCATTTTTAATCTGCCACACTTTAATTGTTACCACATGTGGGGAGTCTCATTTTAGTTAAATGGCCAAAATTATTTGTGCATATCACTAACATGTTAATTTAAAAACTTCACAGTTTA
>NW_007729547.1:232290-234037 GCF_000696425.1 Galeopterus variegatus | reverse complement strand
TTAAGATTTGTTTTATGGCTGTCTTAGTTTGTTTTGTGCTGCTATAACAAAATACCACATATTAGGTCATTTATAGTGAACAAAAATATATTGGCTAACAGTTCTGGAGTCCAAGAAGTTCAATATCAAGGTACCAGCATCTGGTGAGGGCCTATTGTTTTATTCACATGGCAGAAGAGTGGAAGAGAAAAAAGACAAGAGGAGGCCAAACTTGTCCTTTTGTAATAGCAATAATTCTACCCATGAGGGTGGAGCTGTCATGGCCTAATTACTTCTCAAATGTCCCATATCTTAGTACTATTACAATGGCAATTAAATTTCAACATGAGTTCTGGAGAGGACTAACATTCAAACGATATCAGTGATCTAACATGTGGTCAATCCTGGAAAATGTTTCATGTGTACTTCTGTTATTGTTGGGAAGAATGTTCTCTCTGTGTCTTTTGGGTCCAATTGGTCTACATTATTTTTCAAATTGTCTGTTACTTTGTTAATATTTTCTCTGGTTGTTCTATTCATTATTGAAAGTGGGATATTGAAGTTTCCTACTCTTTTTATGATGCTTCCTATTTCTCTCTTCTGTCTATGTTCACCTTATATATTTAGGAACTTTGAGGTTTGTTGCATAAATACTTATAATTATTATATCTTTTTGGTGGGTTGGGCTTTTTGTCATTATGTAATGTCCTTTTTTCTATTACACTAATTTTTAACTTAAAGTCTATTTTGTATGAAATGTGTACAGCCACCCTTTTTCTCTTGGTTACCATTTACATGGAATGTCTTTTTTTCGCCACCTCACTTTCAGCCAATGTTTATCCCTTGATCTAAAATTAGTCTTTTGTAAAGATATGTAATATCCTTAAAAAAATATTCAGCCAATCTATGTCTTTTGATTGGGGGATTTGATTCATTTACTGATAGAAAAGGACTTACCATTGCCATTTGTGGTTTACTGTATGTTTTTAGCTTTTTTGTCTTTCTTTTCCTCCCTTTCTGCTATTCTTTGTGTTTTATTTACTTTTTGTAGTGAACAGCCTTGATTCTTTTCTCATTTTCTTTTGTATATTTTCTGTATTTTTTTGGTGTGATTACCATTTCAATTAAATAAAGCATCTTAATGTTATGGTATTCTATTTTGAACTCATAACAACTTGATATTGATTGCATATAAAAACTACTCCTTTATAGCTCTACCTCTCACATCGTCATTGATGTCACAAATTCCACATTTATCTACTGAATACCCATTAATATAGATTTATAGTTATTTTTGTTTTGTCATTTAAATTTTATGCATCAAAATTACAATACTACAGGTTACTAAATTTGTTAATTTACCTTTACTGGAAATCCTTTAATCTGTTTGAATTTGCATTGTTGTATAGTGTCCCTTCATTTTAATTTGAAGGATTCCCTTTAGTATTTCTTGTAGAGAAGGTGTAGTGGTAATGAATATCCTCAGCCTTTATTTATTTGGAAAAGTTTTAATTTCTTCTTGATTTTTTTGAAACATAGTTGATTATACATATTTCTGGGATGCAGAGTTAAATATCAATACCTGCACACAAGCCCTGACCCCACCACTGCATAAGCAGGCCAACAACAGAACCAGCCTGATGTGTGAGGTCCTGAGGGATGGGGGCCATGGGTCTTAGCCTCACTCCTGCCACCTCACATGCAGGTCTGCAAAGGAGCCAGACCAATGCCCAGGAGTCCTGAGAGACAGAGGGCATAGGCTTTAGAC
>NW_007729547.1:226386-231297 GCF_000696425.1 Galeopterus variegatus | reverse complement strand
CTCTAATAACAACAGTTCTGTTCTCTCCTTTTGAAAGTTCAGTTCATTATTGTGATTGTTAGTTCCTTCCTTCCTTCTTTCTTTTTATTTATTTATTTGTTTATTAGCTCCCAACTTATGAGTGAGGAAATGTGGGTATTTCTCTTTCTGCACCGGCATGTTTTCACTTAGCATAATTTTCTCCAAGCTCATCTACATTGCTGCAAATGACAGAATTTCATTCTTTGTTTGGCTGAATAGTACTCCATTGTATGTATATACCACATTTTCCTTTTCTAATCATCCATCGATGGATATTTAAGTTGGTTCCATTTCTTGGCTATTGTAAATAGAGCTGCAATAAATAAGGGAGTGCAAGTATCCCTTCAATATGATAATTTCCATTCCTTTGGATATATACGCACTAGTGGGATTGCTGGTGAGCAGAGTGACACAGCAGAAGTGTTCTGGGCCCATAACCTAGAGGTTGATGGACTGAAACCATCCTAGGCTAGGCTTATTTTCTTCTCGATTTTTGAAGGACAGTTCTTCTGGATACAGTATTTTTGGTTGATGGTCCTCGCCTTCGCCCCCGCCCATGTATCTTTCCATTCATTTCTGGTCTGCAAAGTTTCTGGTAAGAACTCAAATGATATTCTTATGGAAATTCCCTTGTATGTGATACGGTGCTTTTTCCCTGCTACTTTTAAATTATCTCTTTCTCTCTCTCTTTTTCTTTTTTCTTTCTTTTTTTTCCCCCCTTGGCTTTGGATAGTTTTATTATGTGTCTGGGTGTGGTTCTCTTTGAATTTATTCTAGTGGCAGTATTTTGAGCATTTTGACTTTGTGTGTCCATATTTTTCCTCAGATATGAGGAGTTTGGGATCATTTAAATAATAAGGTGCCTGCCCTTTTTCTATTTTATCTCATTCTGAAATTCTCCAAATGCATATTTTGCTCTGCTTGATAGTCTCTCATAAGCTCTTTAAATTTTCTTCACTTTTCTTCACTCTTTTTTCTTTTTGCTCCAGTGACTCAATGATTTCAAATGACCTTTATTTAAGCTTAATGATTCCTTTTTCTGCCTAATAAAGTCTGCTTTTTGACCTCTCTAGTAAATTTTTCAGCTCAGTAGTTATATTTTTCAGCTCCAGAATTTCTTTGGTTCTTTGTTATAGTTTCTATCTCTTTGTAGATATTCTCATTTTCTTTATTCATAGCTTTCCTGTTTTTTGTTTGTTTGTTTGCTCACTTGCTTTTGAGTTCTCTATCTTTGTTCTCTCTTAGCTCATTAGAACAGTTATTTTAAGGTCATTGTCAGGTAGCTAATATATTTGTGTTTCTTTGTGGTGTTTCTGGAGTTTAACTTTGTTCCTTTTATTGGGCCATGTTTCCCTGCTTCTTTGTGCCCCTTGTAATCTTTGTTTGCACATGGGCATTTGAACCAAAAAGAATAAACTATTTCCCTCGATTTTTGTATACTGTTTTTGTGCAGTGGAAGACTTTCATCAATCAACCTAGCTAGAGGTTCTAGGATCTCTCAAGCCTTTTATTCTTTTTTGCTTCTCCCAGGTACCTGTCTATGGTATTGCAGCTCCAATGTGTTGCTTGCCTCTGTTTTTATTTGTTTACAAACTCTGCACTGGTCCTTCTGTGTTTCAAGTCAGCCAACAGAAACCAAGTCTCAGGGATTCCCTAGATAAGCCAGAACATTGGAGCCATGCTCTACTGTTTTGTTCCCATCTCAAGGGAGACACCTGGTGTGGGACATCTCTTTTCAGTTGCACATGCTATACTGCATAGGAGAAGAAGTAAGGATATGCCTGCAAAACACCGAAAATTTGTTACCCTTTTCTTTAGAATCTCTTCTTGATTTTAGATTGGACTGGGTGCTATAGCTTCTTAACCAGTCTCTTAGAGTATTCTTAGAGGTATTTGGGTCCATATATTGTTTCATTTAGCCTCTCTCTGGGGAAAAGAGGGCCTGGGCTTCATAGTCCAACATTTTGCTGGTATCACTCCTACTCAGGTATAATTGATTTGTTCTTTTCATTAAGTGGACAAATAATTATACTAATATTTGATCATAGTTTACTCCATCGAATTGACTATATTATTATTTACTCTTAGAACAACCTTGGAATTAATTTTTTCCTTGACAGAAAAGCTTTAAATCCAACTATGTAGTTACTTTCTGTAATTTGTTTGCTTGATTTATTTGTGAGTAGATGCTTATGTAGAACTTTTAATTTACTCTAAGTGATTAAAGTGTATAACTTTTTAAAAAATTTTATAAATAGTATTTTATTAAAGTAAATCTGTAAACCTGAGATCTAATTAGTAATTAAATATTTAAGGTAAAAAGTCAAACATGTCTTTTTTTTTTATGGGGGAGTCAGTGGTGGAGCAGAGAATGGAAGCATATGCCACAGGTGCACCATATAGAGGTATGGGCAGTCCTAGAACATACGGTAGTAAATACCAGTGTGATCCTTCCTGGAAGCAGCCCAGGGAAAGCTGCCAGTGTAGGAACATGATTCTGACAGTACATTAAAATCAGCCAGCGAATACTGAAAAGCATCAATTTTATGCTTCATTCCTTGAAATTCTGACTTGATTTTTTTTCACAGTGAAAGATTCAATTAAATCATTCTTCAAGAACAGGTGCCAGGATTGGTATTTTTTAATGACTCCTCAATGGCTGTAATGTTCAATCAAGTTTAAGAACTATGACTTCTCTATGGAGAAGTCCCTCATGTGGCCATGTCTGATTAGAAAGAAATAAAGGAGTAGCAGCTATGGAGTGAGGTGACTAGATATAAACTCCTGGCTTCCCAGATCCTGTGTACAGGGATCCAGGTGTTCCTGTGTGCCTACTTGAGAGGTATGGCATGTGTTGATTGAATTTTTCTCCACAGAGGTTATAAAGAGAATCTGCCTAGGCAGGATTCTGATGACCAGGAGCAGTAGTGTGGCAGGAGGTTAGTAGTAGATGACATTAAATGTCAAAAGGCATGAGGAGAGGAATCATGGTTTGGAGAATCCAGTCCATGACACCTGCCTAGCCACCCACAATTAGGGAATGATGTACGTTTACCCCACTACCTCCCCAGCATACATAGACTTAGAGATTTTCTCTAGCATCCAGATACCATTCTGGGCAGGAAGTTGTATTTTGAAGTTAAACATGAATTGTCTGCATGTGTACATGAAATAATCAATCATTCAATAGAGATAATTAAAACCTGCAAACACTGAGATTCACAAAGTTAAAGTTTGTTCAATAATAACTACTCCTTTCTTCAGTAGGTAGGGAATTTAGAAAAGAGAGTAAAAAGAAATAGCCACATTTTTATTGCTATAGGCATATNTGGTATTTTTTAATGACTCCTCAATGGCTGTAATGTTCAATCAAGTTTAAGAACTATGACTCTAGGAGAAGTCCCTCACGTGGCCATGTCTAATTAGAAAGAAATAAAGGAGTAGCAGCTGTGGAGTGAGGTGACTAGATATAAACTCCTGGCTTCCCAGATCCTGTGTACAGGGATCCAGGTGTTCCTGTGTGCCTACTTGAGAGGTATGGCATGTGTTGATTGAATTTTTACTCCACAGAGGTTATAAAGAGAATCTGCCTAGGCAGGATTCTGATGACCAGGAGCAGTAGTGTGGCAGGAGGTTAGTAGTGGATGACATTAAATGTCAAAAGGCATGAGGAGAGGAATCATGGTTTGGAGAATCCAGTCCATGACCCCTGCCTAGCCACCCACAATTAGGGAATGATGTACGTTTACCCCACTACCTCCCCAGCATACATAGACTTAGAGATTTTCTCTAGCATCCAGATACCATTCTGGGCAGGAAGTTGTATTTTGAAGTTAAACATGAATTGTCTGCATGTGTACATGAAATAATCAATCACTCAATAGAGATAATTAAAACCTGCAAACACTGAGATTCACAAAGTTAAAGTTTGTTCAATAATAACTACTCCCTTCTTCAGTAAGTAGGGAATTTAGAAAAGAGAGTAAAAAGAAATAGCCACATTTTTATTGCTATAGGCATATCATAGTTTCACACAGCTATGTTCCAAAAAATAATTGCTTGTTTTTTTGTTTTTTGTTTTTAATTTTGGAGTTTGAGATTGTTTTAATTGATCACGCTGAATATAAAGCTTGTTGGATTTGGAGTGCTGACAAATGTAAATAAGATATTTTGGAAACAGAAAGCATGCCTCCGCTCTGCCATTTGCTAGGTAAAAAACTTCAATTATATTCACCCTAGTTTCCTCGTATATAAAATGTGAATGACTGTTTATTTCCAAAATTGTTTTGAAATTTGAATATGCTTACATATATTTAAAATATGTCAAAGAAAATATTTCTGCTTTCAAAGAATATAAATTAAAATATGTGATACAGTAGTTAGTAAATTTTTAGAACATTCTCTTTTTTAACTTAGTAAAATTATAAGCCTCAATCATACTTATAGTACTGACATCATAGAAAATCCACAAAACATTTTTGTATTTGGGTAATCTTTCCTGTCAGATCCTGTTCAATATCCATATATTTTTTTCCTCTTATAATCTACTTTCAAGCAGCGTGAAATACTTCAAGAATAAGAGAATAAATTTATAGTATTATGTGCTTCAGCATTCTTTTAGGGGTATGCATTTAAACAGGGATAAAACAAAAGATGAGGCAAGTTTTACTTATCAAAAACAGCTTGAGTTTATTTTTACTATAATGTATGAGTCGACATTTCTGTCAGACATTTAATACTTATTTTTTATTTAGACCTTGGTCAATAGGTCTTATAAGGGCTTTGAATTTTAAATCATTTTCTTTTTATTCAAGAGAGAGAGAGAGAAAAAAAAAGGAACTCTCCATAAAGAATTGCCTTTGCCAAGGTTCCTATGAATATATCAGATAT
>NW_007729547.1:222446-225093 GCF_000696425.1 Galeopterus variegatus | reverse complement strand
ATTATTTTCCCATGGTAGAAAGGTGATTGTGAACATGAAGATTTCATCATATTAACATTTCATTGTGACATAGTACTTGCAAATTTCTCACTGCTTAGAACAATAACCACAATGTTTAGTATTTGTAGTTATGGTATTATATTAGCTTACACATGAATTAATAATTGTAATCTTTAATTTTTGCTTATGGAAGTGGAATGAATTTGGTCTCTCACTGGGATTTAATTTACAGAGAGAAAATTCGGTAAACGCTTAATAGATGGAGAAAATCATGAAAGGTTAGTATTTATTTTCAGTCTCTTTGTAGATTCATTACCCACGCTTACCAAAATAGTATCATGTTACAAAAATATGGAATCAAAGAATATTAAGACCATAAGGGACTCTTAGGTATGATCCCATATAATCTCATTTCATTAACAAATAACTGTAGGTAGAATGGTGAGTGACTTCACTGAAGTCACAGAATTTATGTGACAGCATTATGTCTCGGTTTCATTTATTCACTCGTTTGTGCATCTATTCATTTATTCAGTTCTGTACTTATTTTTGAAAATGATTAGGAAATAAAATAATAATACCATCATGGCCTTTGAAGTCTCTGTGTATCTGTTTGCAATCATATGTAACACCTTTTAATCCTAGACAATTGCAAATTTGAATTTTGCGTTATCATTCCCTTGCTTTTCTTTATAATTCACTACAAGTGTATTTACTAGTAAAACATGCGATGTTAATGTCGTAAGTTTTGGAGCTTTATGTAAGCAATATCATACATATAGTATTTCTCTGAGACTGATTTGATCACACAACATATTTTTGAGATGCAACCATATTAATGTGTAGGAGGCAGTGCATTTTTACTATTGCACGCTATTGTATTTATGAATATGTCACTATTCTTTCTTCCATTTTCCTTTTGATACACATTTCAGTTGTTCCCTGTTTCTTGTTTTTACAAACATTGCTGTTATAACTGTTCTTGTACAGATCTTTGGTTAATAAAGGCAAGGGGTTCTCTATTTATATACTTAATGTGGATTTGCTGGCTCAGAGTGTTTGGCCTTGTTAAGTTTTATTAGGTAATGTGAAATTGTTTTCCAAAGTGACTGTATCAAATGAGATACAGTCCCACCTGTAACAAATTGAGAGCTTCTAGTGCTATATTCGTATATCCTGGACTAATCTTGTCATTGTCTATCATTTTAAGTCTGCCTAACTTGCAATGGTTTCTCACAGTTGTTTTAAAAGTGATTAGGAAATAGGATATCAATATCACCAAAGCCTTTGAAAGTTTCTGTGTATCTGTTTATAATCATATGTCACACTTTTTAATTCAAGATAATTGCCAATTTGAATTTGTCATTGCTCTAAATTCTAATGAGGCTGATCATCTTATATTTATAGGCTATTTACATTTACCTAAATACTATATTTATGTAGTACTTATTTTACTTATCTACTGTTTTATTTCTTACAGATTTGTATGAGTTGTTTATTTGCTATATAAATTATGTCTTTGGTTATATATTTGGCTCATATGTCCTCCTTGGTTTGGCCTGGTTAGCAGCATTCATAAAGAATGGCACTTAAAAAAAAAACAAACAAACAAAAAAAAAAACTAATTCTACGTAAATAAAGTATTCTTAAATATATCTTAATTTTTCAAAATTTTTGATATTCACTTGAAAAGCGAAGTGATTTAGGAAGAAAATAATATTTTTCTGCAGGAAAGCCACCGGTGATATCTTAGGGCCAGCTTGAATTTATTAATATTAAAATGCATCATTTTAATAATTTTAAAAATTCTTTATGTTGAGACTATGCTCAATGTCATATATATCTTTAAATGTTAAGCAGTGCCTGACAAAATATACATAAGAAATTAGTAGCTAAATTTACTTTAAGAAAATAATACTAGATATCCACTTACCCCTTAATGCCCCCTTTAAAGGGAAATTTTGGCTACCTCTGTTTGACTTTTCTAATGAAAGTGAATGTGATGGATGAGTGAGGGAATTTCTGGTTATTGGCAAAGGTTCAAATGAAAGATTTCCAGGCTTGCAGCATACTCTTTCTGGGTGCAACTTAATTTTTTCCTGTTTTCATTGCTGTACAAGATTTCTTACCATGCTGTTCAACTCCCACTCTCATTACGTATATGCATTCTGAGCATTTTTTTCTGTTATAGAAATGTGGAACTTTTATTAATCATAAACACATTCTTTTATTCTCTGTAGTTTTCTGGTTTTGGCAGGAAAAGATCTGACCATCACTTCATTTCTTTGTTTTTTGTAACTGAAGATTTTCTTGCAGAGGTGAAAATGCTGACTCTCATTGTTTTGTGATTAAAAAATAAATAAAGGGACATAGCTGTGGGAAGGTAATGATTTTTAGTCAGCATTAGGCTTGCAATAATTCAAATCTGTGACCTCAAAGTGACAAACATGAGTTTCCTTTACCTAGAAGCAACTCCATGAGTTTATTTCTTCATCATTCGACTGTCTTAAACTGAATTAGTAATGGTCTATCATTTGTTATGTCAAAACATATCTTTCTTTCACTAAGACCTTTAAAGCAAGTAAATTTTTTTTTGCTTTTTATTTTTATTATTTTTGTTTAAACATATTTATGGGGTACAGAGTGA
>NW_007729547.1:221405-222026 GCF_000696425.1 Galeopterus variegatus | reverse complement strand
CCATGAGTTTATTTCTTCATCATTCGACTGTCTTAAACTGAATTAGTAATGGTCTATCATTCGTTATGTCAAAACATATCTTTCTTTCACTAAGACCTTTAAAGCAAGTAAATTTTTTTTTTGCTTTTTATTTTTATTATTTTTGTTTAAACATATTTATGGGGTACAGAGTGAACTATCAGAATTTGTATACAGTATGTGATGATCAAATCAATATTATTAGCATGTTCATCATTACAAATTGTAATTACTTTTTGTTTCCCTTACCTAGTTACTCCCTACCTTACCTCCCTTTTACACCTCTAGTAACTATACATCTGTTCTCTCCTTCTGAAAGTTCAATATTTTATGATAGTCTTTCTTTCTTTCCTTGTTTCTTAGCTCCCACTTATAAGTGAGGACATGTGGTATTTCTCTTTCCATGCCTGGCTTATTTCACTTAACATAATTTTCTCCAAGCTCATCCATGTTGCTGAGAATGGCAGAATTTCATTATTTCTTATGGCAGAGTAGTATTCCACTGTGCAGATATACCACATTTTCCTTATCCACTTGTCCACCGATGGACATTTAGGTTGGTTCCATATCTTGGCTATTGTAAATAGAGCTGTGATGAACATG
>NW_007729547.1:213977-219847 GCF_000696425.1 Galeopterus variegatus | reverse complement strand
TATAGTTTCAGGTCTTATACTTAAGTATTTAGTCCATTTTGAGTTGATTTTTGTATATGGCAAGAGGTAATAGTCTAGTTTAATTCTCCAACACATGGATATGCAGTTTTTCCAGCACCATTAATTGAAGAGGCTGTCTTTTCCCCATTGTATGTTCTTGTCACCTTTGTCAAAGATCAGTTGCTGGTTAAGTACCTGGGTTGATTTCTGGGTTCTCTATTCTGTTCCATTGGTCCATGTGTCTGTTTTTATGTCAGTACCATGCTGTTTTGGTTTCTATAGCTTTGTAGTATAATTTGGAGTCACGTAGTGTAATGCCTCCAGCTTTATTTATTTGTTTGTTTGTTTGTTTATTTGTTTTGTCAGGATTGTGTTGGCTATTTGGGGACTTTTGTTGCTCCATATGAAATTTAGGATTGTTTTTTCTATTTCTGTGAAGAATGTCATCAGTATTTTGATGAGCATTGCATTGAATCTGGATATCGCTTTGGATAGTATGCACATTTTCTCAATGTTAATTCTTCCAGTCTGTGAACAAGGAATGTCTTTCCACCTTTTTGTGTCCTCTTTAATTTCTTTCATAAGAATTTTGTAGTTCTCATTGTAGAGATATTTCACCTCTTTCATAGGTATTTTATTCCTTTGGTAGTTATTATAAATGGGCTTGCTTTCTTGCTTTCTTTTTCTGTTTATTCATTGTTGACATACAAGAATGCTGATTTTTAAAATTATATTCTTTTGTAAACAAAACTTTTTCTCAATTGGACTTTGGCTCATTTAAGCAACAGTATAAATCATCATTGCTATAAATTTTATGGTGGTCTTCAGAAATGTTGTGAAAATAATAGAATTAAAAGATAATATGTATCTTTCCATGAACTTTTTGAAGACCCCACCATATGTATGAGGAAAACATTTGCTTTGTGAAAATGTAGGAAAATAGTTTGTATTATAATCTTATTCTGTGAATCAGGTATATATTATACAATGCTTTGGTTAGAATATAGTTTCTTGAATGAGAGAAACTGGTACAAAAAAAATGGCTCCCTATATATCAACTTGATGATCTTGAGAAAATTGTTTAATTTCTGTGAGCTTCATTTCCTAAATAGAGTTAGTGTGCAACATCATAGAGTGCTTTGAGCAGTAAAAGGACCCTGCATATGGATTGGAAATTCTGAAAGCAATGAAACTTCCAAACTTGGTCTCAGCAGAGTGTTACAGTTGATATTTTTCCAACAAAAAAATAGAAATATCCTTAATGTCCTTCGGTAAGGGGATTTATCTATAAAATATTAATTATTAACTACAATCTGGTAGTTAAAATGAAGACATTGTTTTATATTAACACCAGAGATAATAGAAAAATATAACATTAAATAGGAAAGTGGGTTGAGAATAGACACATAGAAGCATACACACAAAACTCTATACATTGTAAGGGGATTTATCTATAAAATATTAATTATTAACTACAATCTGGTAGTTAAAATGAAGACAATGTTTTATATTAACACCAGAGATAATAGAAAAATATAACATTAAATAAGAAAGTGGGTTGAGAATAGACACATAGAGGCATACACACAAAACTCTATACATTATTTACGAATGCATTTAAATATGGAAAATATAGTCAGGAACTGAAAGAAGAAGTGTGAAATTCATTATGGTAGTTTTTTTAGGTGCTTTAGTGATTTTAGTGAAGAAATGACTGAGGATGAGTGTATATAAGACATCAATTTTCTTGTGGAACTTTTTTAAAGTTTGAAGATATATATATATATATGTACACTATATACTAAGTATAGTCTAATAATATAGTATGTACACATACACTAAGATATGTTCATGCATGTATGTGTATATATAGATAAACACACACACACACACACACACACACACACAGTAAGAAATAAAAGCCATAAGGACAAAATAAGAGATTTAAAACCTGAAAATGATAGTCTTGAAGAAAACATTATAATCCTTTCTTCTTTTCCCCCTCTTCTCTCCTTTCTCCTTTCCTTCCCTTATTCTGTTATATTTTTTACTTCATAATTTTCTTTTTCAAAGAGATGGTTTTGTTGTTTTGTTTCCACAAAATATGTCAAAAGACATGGTCTTTTGAATCCATGCCTTTTAACTCATAATATATATTCAAATGAATTTACCACAATTTATGTATACCTTCTCTTAATAATAAATTTTCACTCTTGCCTACAATGATGCAGCAGCTAAGCTTGACCATATCTCCTAGGGGACAGGTTGAAAAGAACTTGGACATTTTTTACACACTGCTAGTGTGGGAGTTCCTGTTTCTTTACTTCCTCGTCAACACTAGGTATTATTAGTATTTTGATTTTACAACACTAATTGTTGAAAAAAATATTAAACAGAATTGATGACAACAACCTTGCCTTGTCTTTATTTCAAAGGAAATTTTTCTGAAATTTTATGTTATCTTTGATATTTTAGGAAAATATATTTTATCAAGTTAAGAAAATTTCCAAAGTTTGATATGTTACTTTTTGATCATAAATAGTTATAGATGTTTTAAATGTAGCATAATTATCAAAGTTTTTTATCCCTTAATCTAATTTGTGTAATTACCACATTGATAAATTTTTATGATACTGAGCAAATTTTATGCATAAATGTTTCATGATGTATTTAATTATTTATAACTTAATGGAATTTATTATTTTACTTAGGATTTCCACAGCTCTCCAGACCATCTGTCTTATCTTTTCATTAATACTTGTTACTGACTATCTTTATCTATATTTATATGTACATTATTTATTTATACTTTGTTTATCCACTCGTTAAATATGTCAACTACACAGAGTCATAAAGGCAAGGATTTTTGTTTGTTATGGCCATGGTAACGTCACATCTTAGAAATTCAAAATACTTGTTGAATGAATAAATTGATAAATGTTCAAAAGTATAAGTCTACCAGTTTTGTGCAGGGTTTTATATGGAATTACAAGTTTGCTTAAATTCAGAGATAAGAAAATGCAAATTATGATAAATAATCACTTCATTCAAAAATAAAAACTAAAAAGAGCTATAATATAGCAGCTTTTATTAATAAACACGCAGAGAAAAGAACTTTCATACATTGCTGGTTTAAATGTGGAATATTGCACTCTTTTTGGAAAGCAATCTTACAATATCAGCTAAATTTTAAAATGCTCAGACAATGCACATTTGCTGGGCAGTTGATTAAAGACCTGTATTATATTTTATGTTAAATCAACAGTAGTAATTTTTCAGAGTTTATACAATATGATTTCTAAATTTTAATCATGGATATGAATCTTCAGATTGTCATGATTCTGGCAACCTGTAGGTAGACGTTGAACGACTTGATTCCTAGAATTAATCTGTTCTAACATGCTCTGATTCCCTGACACTTTTAAAGGCCCAAAATAACAGATGAACTGATTACAAAATTAGGTTTAATGTATTGTTGAATTATACATAGATATTTTTAAAAGTTACTGAGAAAATATTAAGAAAAACAACAAAGAATAATTACTTCAAAGTAAGTTTAGATTAATTGAAAGAGAAAATTTCATGGTTATGTTCTTTTCTAATAAAGACTATGTGACCAATGATTTAATTTTAATGTCTTTCAACAAATATGCTATATTCACAAAATGTAAAATTTTGTATTTATTTTTAATTTCTTTTTGCTATATGCATTAAATTTATTTCTATAATCATATCATCAACTCTGTTTTAAACTCATCTTCAAGAATTGATATCTATTTTTGTTTCTGAATCATGTGTCTTTTCTCTGTGGTTTAATATACAAGCTATGTCAGCTGTTTATTACCTGGGATTCCTAGATATCTAGATTTTCATAATAGCCGTATTAAAGTTCTGGTATAATAATTAAAAATGGAAAAAATAGAGTTAATTATAAGCTATCTATACCAGGTAACTGATTTTAAAAATGTTGCTTTTGCCAATTTTAATCAATACAGTGTTATAAAATTTATATAGTTTTTTGGGTTTTTTTTTTGCTTAAAAGCTGTTTTTGACCAGTATATTTATTTTTAGTTAAAATAATGAAATGTTCTACTTTTTATAAACTAGTTATGTTATATGCTTCAATTTGGAACAAAATAGTTCCATTTAAAAGTTATGTACATATTATATGCATTAAATATAAGTAGATACATATTTTGGGTTTTGATTTTAGCTCATGTTGCTTCTTAACCTGTGACTCTTGGAGTTTGAAAGACTATGTTTTATTAAGGACTTTTCTGATATTCCTTCTCCAACAATCTTAGTTTAAGCAGAAGATCATTGTTCTCTATAAGTGCAATTCAGTATCATATTCAGAAGCCACTAACATATCACTATATTATAAAAGTTGCATTAAAAATATTTTTTAAATGGTTATGGCATGATCTAAAGTTGTTTCATAGTTTTACTTTCATTTGCTCCTTAAGGAAATAAAAACCTTTTGTGAAGATGAAGAATGAAAACAAAAGGTTTGATTTTAATGAAAATGATATTACTTTATAGAATGATATCAAAACAAATGTGGTAATTCATCATTTATGTCCTCTCTTTTTCTTATTTCTCATCATTAGTTAGGCATAAGGCCTGAAATAAAATACAGTCTCATCAGTCTTTCACTGACAGGCCACTTCCATCAACTGCATGCTGAGCTCGTATGCAATACATCAGTACGTGTAAACTTGACACTCTGATCACAAGATATGGCTCCTGTTGAAATAGTGTCTACGTGAGTCACAGAAACTATATACTGAAATTACAGTAGGGGCTCTGATTCTGAGAGTTCACCAGAGAGATAATTGAATAAAAATTTATTCACCTTAAAAAAGGAAATTCTGTCAACATTTGGAATGAAGGGCAATAAACAAAAGCATGAAACTCACTTTACTTGGCATCTTGATAAGGAAGATAAATTAATGCTCTTTTTTCTTTGGAAGAATTAAAATTGAAGTGATAAGATTCTTATCATTTTCTTTCTTTCCAAGGAAAGAATTAAACCAACCAAAGAGTTGGTTCATGAGCACCAACTCATTTCCTAAACAGCTTAAGGATGTTTTAATACTTAATCCACCAAGCTTTATTTTATTTATCGTCTCCTATATGCCAAGAATTATAAAGCAGTGTGAGATACAAAAATAAGGATAGATCTGCTTTCAGAGAGCTTGTAGTTGTCATGATATATATTTAAACAGAATTAGCAATTTATTATAATAAAATGAGTTGACCGCTTACTCTGAAGTGGACTGTGACATATGGACAAGTAGTGAAACTGCCCTTTTAGTCTTGAGGGAGCTAGTTATTAAATGTATAGGAATTTAGCAAGCTGGTTTTGGGAGCCTGAAATTGGCCATAGTGGAAATATTTATACCATGGAAATTGATACATGTTAGAACAAACCCCCCTTTCCTTCTCCCCCAACTTGTTTACCAGCATACCACCAGGTGTACCAGGTGGGCCCAAATCGGTGGCCTAGTCAGAATGATGTTTTGTCATCCATTCAAATACTCTTAAAATATTTTTTCAATATTAATTTAGAGGAGCCATTGAGTATTGGGTATAAAAAGGGTGGAAAAGAAGAAATATTCTTGACAAGCTGAGTTTTCCTATACACTAAGCAATTGGAAATTTTTCCAGGCATTCTCACTCCATTGCCAAAAAAAAAAAGGAATGCTGCTTACCGCATCAATCCTCTTAAAGGAAGTTTAACAAACTCTCTGGGATCTAAAGCAGCAATTTAAATTATTCCTCCCAGTTATATGGTTCCCTCTGTGAAAAGAGTTCTGGAACATCAATTTATCTCCATATTATTACAATTCCAGTCTTATTATATAGAA
>NW_007729547.1:211563-213233 GCF_000696425.1 Galeopterus variegatus | reverse complement strand
AAGAGTTCTGGAACATCAATTTATCTCCATATTATTACAATTCCAGTCTTATTATATAGAACCCAATGATGTTTTAGCTCCTTTTTAAGCTGATCACCAGAAGTTGCCAAACTGGCCCCCATCTTAAACTGTCTACGAGATGCTTGCCAATGGACATACATTTAATATTTAACTGTACATATTATATTTTTATTTTCTCTATTTCTCTCTAAATTCAAGTCTGACCCCCAGACAGGTCACAGAATATTGGAAAGTTTATAAGCTTTTCAGATTTATAATCAAAGCCAGCAGAAGTTAGAAGTTTTTGATCTGATGGCTCTCTTTGGAAAGTTGCAGAGGCTTACAGGCTCATCTCTAAAAATCTTATTTAAGAATATGTTTCAAGTATACTTAAAGCTTGGGAAAAAATAATTTTAAATTGGAAACATAACCATTTTCCTCAGACAGAAGGTACATCATAATCTCTCACAAAACAAATAAAAAATCAAGAAGGAAGAGGGAAAAATACCCAAACATATAAAAATTCTTTATTTAGAAGGGAAATGTCTGAGTCATAATGTGCAGTCTACAATTAGATACAATGAGATTAGATACAATGAGATACAACTATTTGATATTCTAATATGCAAGGTTTGAAACATTAAAAATAACTTCTGATTTCAGTATCTATAGGGCTTGTTCTATGAAGGTGGTACTTTTCAGTAGGTAGATGACAGGCTTCAGGCTCTCTCTATCTCAGTTTGAATTTTGTCTTCATTTCCCATCTACTTTGTGGCTTTGTGCAAGTTTCTTAATTTTCTGGGTCACAGTTTTGTTGTCTCTGACATAGAGGTAAACAAAGCACATTACTCATAAAGTTGTTCTAATGTGTATGAAACACTTAGAAAATTCACTGGAACAAGGTATGTACTCAATATGCATCCGATGTTGTTATTATCACCATTATTACTTGATAAAGGAAAGGATAGTCACCAATCAACCAACTGTGCAAAAATGTGGAAGATGGCCAATAAAGAATAATTATAAATGTTTGTCATGTTAAAACACAGCTTATGATGGATCTTCATGGTTTATGTTGGTGTATGCTGTGAGTCCATGAAATAAATTGGGGGAGTCAGTTGAAAAGTCTTTCAACCATCTGGCCCTGACAGCCTTCATAAAGTGTATCTTTTGTACTGGGTGGAAATAAATTGATGGAAAGCCAAAAGAGTGCACTTGCTGGTTAAAAATTTTATTCTTGACTGAGTCAATTTTTAAAATATTATTTAGGATTTAGTAAAATATCTTGACACATCAACATAGTCCTTCAATTTGAATAATATATTTGTAGAAGAAATGGCTAAATAGTCTAAATATCAATGCTTTTATTTATTAGCTATTGAATAAAAGCCATCAAAGTGAAAATCATAAATCGACAAGAACAAAATGGAGGGCTTTCAGTTAACATTTAAGAATCACTGTTAGTTTAGAGAAATGGCCTTACAAAAAAAGACAATCTGCTTTTGTTCACAGATAGTTTTCTAACTACAGCTAGGATGACTATTGCAGTAGACTTATTTCTTGAAGATTATATTATTTCTTCTTTTTGACCTGTGCATGTACACCATATGCAACCAAATGGGATGATTTCTAACAGTCAGACACTGTCATTGTAGCTTTTCAAACAATAA
>NW_007729547.1:208985-210199 GCF_000696425.1 Galeopterus variegatus | reverse complement strand
TTTTTAAACAACAACTTTGCAATGAATTTGACTCAATCCTTTTAGCTCCTCAGCTCTGCAATGAATTAGTTGCCTAGACTTTTGGAGGAGGCATGGTGATGTATAGTTTTTCTAATTTCAGGAAGCTCCCACTTACATTGTTTCCATGTAGTTTTTTAAAATTATGGCAGTTTACTTTTTGAACAACACTTTCTGAGATCTCTTGGCTGCTTTAGCTATTTTCCCTCCCTGCCCTTTCAATCTATGCCCCATCACTTCCTTTCTTCATTGTATTGTTACTGCTCATTTTGGATTCAGTTCCCAGCAGGTTATTTTCACTGTGGGGTTTTCTCATGATATTTGCTGGTACCATTTCAGAATAGGGTCTTTGAAGATGTAATCAAGTTAAGATGAGGTTGTACTAGATATAAATCGACCCTAAATCCCATGACTGGTGTCTTTATTATAGAGAGAGACAGAGACACAGACACACACAGGGTAGAAGATGGCCATGTAAAGACAGAGGTAGACAGCTAAACGCCAAGAGATGCCAAGGATTGCTGGCAACCACCAGAAACTAGGAAGGGGCAAGAAAACATTATTTTGTAGAATATTTGGAGGGATGATGGTCCCAGCTGGCACCTTGATTTTAGATTTCTAGCCTCCAGAACTGTGAAAGAATAAATTTCTGTTGTTTTAAGGAATACCAGTCTGTGGTAGTTTGCTACAGCAGCCTTGAGAAACTAACACAGAGTCCTTGTATGTTTGTAGCCTTTGACTTCTTGTTATCATAAAAGTGTTATAATTAATAACAAATCAATTTCACTTTGATATTATTACTACATTTGTTCAATAGAGTGTATATTATGTAAGATAAAAAGTGAAAGAGCACTCACGATATTTCTGGGGTAACTGCTACGTGCTAAGATGTGTAGTAAATGCTCTACACGGATTGCTCATTTACTATTCACAGCAACCTCATAAGGCACTAATCACTAGCATCCTCTTTTTTATAGATGAAGTGATCAAAGGAGAGGGGGATTTTGTTTTTCCCCTTAAAGCTTGTTGAATGGCAGAGCCATGATAAAAATCTCAGTTCTGGATGACATTCAAGTCAGAGTTTTTAACACTTTGTGATAATTGCCTTCCCTTCATAATAGGAATTCAAAGGTCATTAGAAAGTAAGAGGGCAGGCTGGCCGGTGGTGCACTGGATAGTGCGCCGCTTGGGAAGTG
>NW_007729547.1:198432-208140 GCF_000696425.1 Galeopterus variegatus | reverse complement strand
CTGAGGGTTGCGATCCATTGCCGGACACGGAAAAAGACAAAAGACAAAAAAAAAAAAAAGTAAGAGGGCATTTTTAAATTATGCTTAGATGTTTACAAAATGGCATTTTATTCAAATAAATGTTTTCTTAGAACCACAAAATCTGACAGAGGGACAGTAGTGTCTGGAGCTCCATTTGCTTCTCATTCACTCCCACTCCCCTCAACACTGCTTCTCTACAACCTCATGAAAACACCCAGCTCTGCAAAACACAGCTTTAAAACGGACATCCCATTTTACTGATAAGGAAAATTAGACTTTTGAAGACAAAGTAACTTGCCCGTAAACATTGTATCAGATCTTGACAGAATTGAGATCAATAGAAGTCCTGCTGAGAAGGAGAAGACCAGCCAACACTTCTCACAGCATAATTGATGTGCACCATCTGGGCTTCATATTTTTCTTCTCTTAGATAAAATGGGCCACTACTAAGCAAACTGTCCCTCAGCTGCAGGTAGTACCATGAACAGCTGTGAGCAATGTGCATTTTATGAAATAATACAGATGTTATTTATTATAAATATTGCTTTACTATAAATATTCCTGGGATGTTAAATGCCATTTTAAATAAAGATGAATTACAAAGGTAATAACTGACAGTGATAGAGAATGCACATGTCTGGGTTTTGTACGAAACGCACTGTCTTCCATGTATTATCTATTAGACTTCATAAAATAGACTTCTTGAACCTAAAGAGGATGTAATGAATTTGAAACAACTGCTAAAAGTTTTCTTTCTATCTTTTTTGTTTTTCCTTGCTTCAAATCATTGGATAAATGTATTGCTCTTAGGTGAACATGGCAAATATTTCAAATTCCATTTTTTATCAAAACTCCTAAATATGTAGAACATTGCAATCTGGGTGTTGTAACAACTTGGCTTCCCTGTGGTATATCAAGTTCTTCCAGCATCAGTTGGTTGTAACTCTTGTGCTTTCACATGATGGAAATGTAATGAGTAGCCCCTAACCTATACCACTGAATGTCAGAATATCCCCTGTGGTCATATTCTCCGGAAATATGACTGGGATAATAAATGGCAAGAAAGGGGTTAAAACTAGACCTTGAGGATTTTGAAAGAAACTAAAATAATCACGGTAGATTGAGATATATGTCTAAACATAGATTACTTTTAAAGATATCAAGATATCAAGTAATAAATCTGTAACAAGCAACCACTGACTGCCTTAGTTTCTAGGTCTCTGATGTATATGTTAAGCGTTTTCAAATTTGTCCTTACCTCCCTGAATTCCTCTACATGGAGAATTCAAATAACACTCTGGAGATGTAACAGGAGTTGAAGGCCATTATGCCTATGTTCACTAATAGCTTGTGCCTCAGGCTGCAGATGATCCTGAAACAGCTTGATGTCATGGTATGAAAATCAGTGCCCTTATAAGAAGTAGAGAATTATTTTGACATTCCTTGCAAATTTCAGCATATTGCTCTTATACATCTTCTCAGATCATAATTAGATGTTAAGTGTACTGAAAATTGCTTGTTCCTTTCCTTCAAAAGCTCAGCCGAGAGCTCCCATGCTCAGATTAATGTTTGAAAGTCCTACTTTTAGTAGGCATGGTCCTGTCTTAATTCTGAACCTAGAGCTCTGCTGGATCTGATGGTGTATTTGAAGCTTCTTCTATACCAGCTAATGGACTTTATACAGAACTGTATCTTAGTTCCCCGGGCTAATTTATACAATATTTAAATATGTGTGGAATGCAGCATTACAAATTTTAGAAGAAAAATTACAGAAGAACATCTTTGTGACCATGGAGTAGACAAAGACTTATTAAACTGGGCACAAAAAGCACTAACCATATATAAGAAAAATAAGTAGAACTTTATTAAAATTTACAACTTCTGTAATCAAAAGCCACCATTAATAGTGTGGAAAAATAAAAGAATATAAGAAAATATTTGTAATACATATGAAAAAAGGGATTCATACCTAGAATATATGAGAAATTCCTAACAAATAATAAAAAAGAATAACAATCCAATTGCACAATTGGGCAGAAAATTTGAAGACACCATAATGAAAATATCCAAATGGCCAATAAAGATATAAAAAGTTGTTCAACTTCATTAGTCGTTAAAAAATGCAAATCAAAACTTCCAGTGTGATACCATCAGAATGGTCAAGATGAAAATATAGAAAATGGGGCCTCGCTGATCTTCCAAGGCTGCGCCCACCTGTGCGGTCCCTGAGAGATGCTGCGGTGGCCCGGGGGCTCACTCTTACCCCCGATCTTGATCACAGGCTGCCACCCCGCCTGCCTCGGAAGTCGTCCTTAAGGCCCCGGAGCCGGAGGATGTCTCAGAGCCTGGTTCGTGGCTGGACATCCAGGCTTGTAGTTGGTACTAAGACTGGAGACTAGAGCTACACACACCTGTTTTTGCCCCTCCGCACGCCCCTGAATTTTCTTCCCTTTTGGGCAGTGGTTTCTGCCCCTGAGGACGCGGTGGAGAGGGACCCCGCTGTTTCTGTTTGGGGACAGGAGGTTTCATCAGGGTGAGGATGTGCATGGTGATTAGGTGAGTGTTGCTGCACAAAACTTACTGGAAAAACTCAGGAGAGTTTTCTATTACTCTTGTTTTAATGATGCGGATTCGCTCCTTCGTCTCTTTTTTTCTTCTCCCTAACAAGGTTTCCTTCCTCTTTCTGAAATGTTATTTGAGGTCATTACATTTCATGACTCCAGGTGTTACATTTTGCATATCTCCTTCCTCTTAGAATGACAGAACTTGTTAATAAAGGTGTAGCTCTATAAAATAAGTACAAGCCTAAAGATAAAGGATAAATTCATCTTCTCTCCGGCGAGATGGGCACTAGATAGCCCTTTCATAGGTGTACAAATACGTTTTAAAGACTTTGCTTGTGAAAGAAATTTTCTTAATGAGTTTTGGACCGGGAATGGTAGTAATGGACTTAGTGCTAAAGCGGCATATAAGGTGGGAAAAATCACCAACGGAGCAGCTGGCTGATGGTGTGTAAGACGTTGACAGTGCTACTGGGCAAGTGGGCATTGTCAGCTCACTTCTATACAAGGAAATGTGTGTTCTATTCTATGCATTAATGCACATAAATGCATTATGTGTTTCCTTTGCAATATACTCCAGGATAACATTGATATGAAATGAGAGTAAATCATCAATGGCTTTGGGATAAGTACATGGGCGTTAAAAGTTGAACCTCTTGAATTTGTAGTAATATAAAATGCTACTGCAAAGGAATGATTTTGCAATGTATTTTTTAAAACTGTGATTTAGAAGATTGTCCTTGGAAGGTTATGATATATGTGTGTGAAGAGAGGCTAGATGCTCAATATCATTAGGAAACAACTTTGCTGATTGAGATACTGCCCTTGTTTTAGAGGAGTGTTCTTTTTGATTAGGTAAACCAATATTTATTTGTGATAAACTAATGACCAGTTAGAATGTGCATATTTATAACTGTATTTTGCTTTTGACTCCTTGTTAAAGTAGAAGAACTAGATAGACCAAGTTTAGTCTCATCCCCCAGCTGTTTAAAGGATCATGCAAAGTTATCAGCAGAAAATACTCTTAAAATGTGAGTTTTGAGCTTCACACTGGGGATGCAAATTGACTGAATGACGTCATTTCTCATAAGATTTTTGTCAAAATACTAAATGGTTCTAATATTATAGGCTCATCAGTTTAATACGATTATAAAACAATGCTATTACATTTCAGTGTGTGAAATGGAAAACATTAAGCTTAGGGAAAAGCCAGATATTTGTTCTAAATTGTGCAGATTGAAAGTAATTCATTTCTTTTCTGAAAACTTGGAGTATCTTCTAGTGCAAGTTGTATAAATACCCACATGGGCAACAGGGTTAACTTTCACTATCTTGAAGAAAAACCAAGAGGGCAATTCTCTTAAAGACAGAAAAGCTGCCAACTGACCTTATATCTCTTAGCAACCAAATGGATGTCAGTTTCCAGGTAAGTATTTGACATCTGAGAATGCAAAGTTAAAAAAAAAAAATTAAATCCTAATTAGTGAGTAAAATATTTACTGAATATCGATTACCTCTTCTTATTTCACAGTAAGCAATGCCCAGTGGTACTAATATTAGGCATACAAATATCATACCTAATCTGTATGAAATAAATTCTTGTCTTTTACAACCACAGGGATTTTAATAGAAATGCCTTGTTTTAAATAATCTCAGATTAAATGTTCAGTTGAAAGCTGTATCAGACCCTTCTGTTTTCTCTGCCTTACTTTTTTTTTTAGCATTTCCTATCTGTCCTTCTTTTTTTTTTTTTTCCTTTTTGTCTTTTTTCATGTCCGGCAACGGATCGCAACCCTCAGTGTCGCGCCCGTACCGGACCTGGACGGCAAGGGATCGCAAACCTCAGTGCTGCGCCCGCACCTCGCTCAGCCAGTGAGTGGGAACCGGTCTGTATGTGGGATCCGAACCCTCGGCAGGAGTGCCACTGCGCTCCCAAGCGGCGCACTGCAGCAGTGCGCCACCGGGCCGGCCCCCCTATCTGTCCTTCTAAAGCCCTAGAAATCTCTTCCCTAGGCCATTTTGTTACTACTTCTTTTAATGTTGAGTTAGAAATCCTTGATAAGAAAGCTCCTTAGACACACTTATCATCATATATACTTTTATATTCAGGCTTAAGAAATGAGATTATTGAACAACTAATTTCAGTTTAAACATTTATTTTTACATAAATCCAAATGATGATGGTATGCTTAAATGTTTGTGTGCAAGGTACACATAGTCTTTGTGTTCCAAAATTTTAGATGCAGTACGTACCTAGAAAAGACGATGCAGTACATACCTAGAAAAGACATTAAACACATAGGAAAATTTTAAGGAAACATTCAGAGTCTCAGGCATAATTGTCATTTGAATCAAAACATATTAGTTCATTCTCTTTATACATTTCACTACCTTTCAGATTAATAGAAGCATTTTATGGATTATAACCATATTGTAAATATATATGTGACTGCAACAGGACTTTTCTTTTATAAGGCACAGTTGTATTCACAATCTTCTATCTTGGAAGTACCTTGTTATAGATGGTATACAATAAGGTCAATGAAATTATCTAGGAGTCATAACTTTAGACTTTTTTCAATTGACTGTTATTTTACTGAACATTGGCTATCATAATATATGTCATCCCAACATGGTGTAAAGAGTTGGGTTTCAATACAATATGTGTTCTTTTTTTTTTTTTTTCCCTTTTTCCCGCTCAGCCAGTGAGCGGGAACGGTCTCCACATGGGATCCGAACCCTCGGCGGGAGTGCCGCCGCACTCCCAACCGGCGCACTCTCCAGTGCGCCATGGGGCCGGCCCACAATATGTGTTCTTAAAGCATGTTTTCCAAACTGAGTTTCTTGAGTTGCAATATTTTTTTTTTCCCTTTTTTTGTCTTTTTTCGTGTCCGGCAACGGATCGCAACCCTCAGTGTCACGCCCGTACCGGACCGGGACCGGCAACGGGATCGCAACCCTCGGTGTTGCTCCCGCACCTCGCTCAGCCAGTGAGCGGGAACCGGTCTGTATGTGGGATCCGAACCCTCGGCGGGAGCGCCACTGCACTCCCAAGCGGCGCACTGTAGCAGTGCGCCACGGGGCCGGCCCTTGAGTTGCAATATTTTGAGTAAGTTTTGTCTTCTGCATTGGGCAGCCATACCAGCTAGGTATGCTGATTGTGTGTTGGAGACCTTAGACTATCCCTCTGCAGAACTAAGTGAAACAGACTTGGCTGTAATTTTATTAACCTGATTAAAGGAAATCTTGAGAAGTTTTCCAAATCATGTGGCTTTGATCTGAGATTCCTCTGGGGATTATCTATACTAATAATTTTCAAGGGGATGGCGGCAACACCTCCCTTAAAAGGAAAGGTTCCATTTATCTGTCTATCTATCCATCCATCTGTCCATCTATCCATTTGTCTATCCATCTATCTATCTATTTTTACCTGCCCTTCTGATTATGAAAATGAGGCAATGCAACAAGCTTAATGGTGAAATCACTCAGCCCTTTTCTCTGTTGTTTTCTGAGGATAGAAAAGTTTGGGGGATATACAGGCAGCCTTAATTATCATGCTGATTTTGAGTGAATGGAGTAACAACAGAAATAGGCAGTATCATCCAAGATCAAAAGAAAAATATATTGTTTCTGGGAATGTAAAGTGGTTTAGCCGTTATGGAGGTTTCTCAAAGAACTGCAGATAGAATTAGCATATGATCCAGCAATCGCATTACTGGGTCTACATCCAAAGGAAAGGAAATCAACATGTGGAAGGGATACCTGTACTCCTGTGTTTATCATGGCTCCATTCACAATAGCCAAGATTGGGAACCCACCTAAATGTCCATCAATGGATAACTGGATAAAGAAAATGTGGTGTATACACACAATGGAATACTACTCAGCTATAAAAACGAATGAAATTCTGCCATTCACAGCAACAAGGATGAGCTTGGAGAAAATTATGTTAAGTGAAATAAGCCAGGTACAGAAAGAGAAATACTGCATGTTCTCACTTATATGTAGAAGCTAAAAAAGTCGCTCTCACAGAAGTTGAGAGTAGAATAGTGGTTACTAGAGTCTGGTAAAGGGTGGGAGAAGGGGGGATAGGGAGAGGGTAGTCAAGATTTAAGATACAGCGTTGTAGAGAAGTGGGAAGAAAGATTGAATGTTCTATAGCAATAGAGGGAGACTACAGTCACCAACAAATGACTGTAGAGCTTCAAGTGTAGCTAGTTGAGAGGATGTTGGATGTTCCCAACACAAAGAGGTGACAAATGTTTGAGGTGATAGATATGCTAAATACCCTGATATGATCATTGCATACTGTACAAATGTATCCAAATATCACATTGTACTCCATTGTACATACAATTATCATGCATCAATCAAAAAAAAATATTATAAAGAGGAAAAAAACTTCAGCGACAGAAATATATTAGAGGTTATCAGAAACTGGGGAGAAGGAATAATGAGAAGTTATTGCTTAAAGGGTAAACAGTTTATGTTTAGGATGACAAAAAGGTTTTGGAAATAGATCCAGGTGGTGGTTGCATAGCATTGTGAATGTAATTAATTCCACACAATTGTATGTTTGAAAATGCTTAAAATGGCAATCCTTATGTTACATATATTTTACCACAATAAAAAAAGAGGAAAAAGGAAAATATAGTTCTTAAAAATGTCCATGTATTAGTTGCTTATAAGAGGTAATTTATTTATAACTTTTAAATATGCTTAAGTAGGAGAACCTGAGATTTTTATGTTTCTCAAAAGAGACTGTGAGTTTTAAAAAGTTAAGCAGCAGTGATTTAAAGGGAATACTCTTAGTATTTTTTACTAAAAAGCTTAACAGACATATGAGTCTTTCACCTTTTACCTTAGTTCTTAGGGTAGGTAGGTAGAGTGCATTGGATAGATCAGACTTGGGACTACCATTTAAAATACGGTGAATCAAAACGTACTCCCTGACCACAGTAAGTCATCTACAACAACCTTTTCTTTAGTCCTTTCAAAATGGTTCTCATTTCATTTTCATGGGGCTTTGCTCTTCTAGCCAAAAGATCAGCGATGAGTTCCAGCATTTAGCACAACCAAAACACAAAAATTATTCTATGCTGGGAAAATAAAGTTTGGCTGAAAAGCAGTGACATCTTAAATTGAAGTTATAACCTGAATGGAGGTTATAGCTGTCTTCAAGAAAGCTTTAAAGTATTAATAGTGATTATTTAACATTCTGTGATACCTTTTCGAACCTCTTCATATACCAAACTTGTTAGATAACCACAAGTCATAAGCAGAATGACACTTAGAGTCAGCATGCATCCCATTCATAATATATTGCATAGTTGATGCACAGTATTAAAAAGTCACCTTTTAAAAAAGAAAACATTTCTTGTCTTCATTAACAAAAACTGCAACTTATTATATTTACTAATCTAATCAGATCTTTCTTTAATTTATGAGCCGGGGTAATTTCATGGTATGTGTAATTTCATTTATTCCCAATAGCCTTCTTCTCTTGAGAAAAATATGAAAAAATATGTTTTAGACCTGTTTTCCTGGATAAATTTGCTTTAAAATACAGCATTTCTAGTTTCTTGAAGATGCCCATAGTACATTTGGCATTAAAGAGACATTTAGCACTAGGTGGCAGTGTGCAATGCTTAGAAATCTTGGGTCATTTTAATTGCAATATATTCAGTTTTAAAGGTTTTCTGTTAAACTTAATTTATTTATGTCATGAGTGAGTTAATGAGATTAAAGTCAACAGTCACCTAAATTCTTAGTAATACATTTCGAAGATCTATTATTTTAATAGTTTAAAGATTTGATTGTAGTATTTCACTCACTCTGCTTTTATGTGGGGTCTGCTTATGTGAGGAACTGTTAGGAATTAATTGAATTGAATGTGCCAGAATTCTGCTTATGACTGGGTAAGAGAAAGAAAAAGAGAAAATTAAATGAACATGATAGGAAAAAAATAAAAATAAAAGCCCATATGGCTGCTTATAGTAGGAACTGTTAGGAATTAATTGAATTGAATGTGCCAGAATTCTGCTTATGACTGGGTAAGAGAAAGAAAAAGAGAAAATTAAATGAACATGATAGGAAAAAAATAAAAATAAAAGCCCATATGGTCAATCTAAAATAGACTTTGTATTAACCATTTGCATTTTAACCCTAATTCTCTCACAGTACCAGCTGAGCAAATTCTTTTTCCTAAGAATCAAAGGCTATAATTATTACCTTTTCTTTATTTCACTGTTCTTGCCACAATGCACACAAAAAGAAAACAAAGTCTATTTCTTCTTAATCTGGAGGTAGATATCCCTATATTTGGGTGAATGTTTAAATTATGGGTCACAGAAGAGTTAGTCAATTTTTTCCATCGTCTGTGTATCAGGATGGGACCTCTGCATTGTCTAGACATCTGAGCGGAACATCGTCTAGATCATTGTTCAGGTTCACTGGATGTGGCTATTGTAGGAATGGAGACCAAAGGAAAAAAGTTAATTAACCTAAAATTTGCATAAGTTTGAAATATACTTCTTTTTATTATGTAATACCTATTTACTATGTAAAATTTCAAAGATAAAAAATAGAGTAGTACCATGAACTCCCATGTCCTCATGAGCCAGCTTCAGTAACTGTCAGTGGCAAGACGTTCCATCTACAAGCCCACTCATTCTTCCCTCTCTGGAGTTTTGGAAGGAAATCCTAGAAATTACAACAAAGGAAGTATACTTGTAAAGCAGTTATTTACAAATATAGGTATCATATGAAGGGAAATTTTTAAAATAATTACTACAATAAAAACGATACATACATCACTTAAAAAGTAGCCGGAAATCTTGGCTTTAGGTAAATTTAGTACCTGAATTTGTTCCTGAAAAATATGGCAGACTTTATATAATTAAGGAATAGATTTCAGTTTAGGTTCTATGTCATATTTTTTTGAATCACCAGAAGGATGCAGCAATGTTCCTTGAACTTCGTAGGTAGTTAATACGCACTTGATAAGCTAGTAAATATTGCCACAATTCTCTTATATAAAATTTTACTTTTAAAAGACATTGTAGGGCCGGCCTGGTGGCGCACTCGGTTGAATGCGGCGGGCGGGGGGGGGGGGGGGCGCCCCCCC
>NW_007729547.1:153619-197457 GCF_000696425.1 Galeopterus variegatus | reverse complement strand
GCGGCGGTCGGGAGCGCGGTGGCGCTCCCGCCGAGGGTTTGGATCCCATATAGAGACTTGTCCGCTCACTGGCTAAGCGCGGTGCGGGCGCGATGCCGAGGGTTGCGATCCCGTTGCCGGTCACGAAAAAAGACAAAAAGGGGGAAAAAAAAAAAAGACATTGTAGATACAACACCCTTGGAATGCAAGACTTAGGTTTGCATGAGTCAAGATTTTACCAACCATGTTAGAGGTGCATGACATATAGTAATTCATAATTTTCTTGTGGTGCGAATTTAAATCACACAGTCCTGCAGACTGGCCTTTCAGTGAGTGAACCCATCCAGTGGCCTCCCACCCCCCGGTAACCTTATGATCTGGTTGACATGTTGAATAATTTTCTAGGGCTAACTGTCCTGGTGTGTGATTTTTAGAATTTGGGAATCTGAGAAATTGTTCCCCTTTGAGAATGTCACTGATCTGAAATACACCTTTTAGATTTTTTAATAGAGGTGAAGTTTTTTTTAAAATTAATATCAACATCCATTGATAAGGAACAAAATTAACATCCTTAATGAAAAAAGAACTCTTAAACATGAATT
Organism: Galeopterus variegatus; assembly: GCF_000696425.1. Taxonomy (NCBI): domain Eukaryota; kingdom Metazoa; phylum Chordata; class Mammalia; order Dermoptera; family Cynocephalidae; genus Galeopterus; species Galeopterus variegatus. Next base: position 196,876 of record NW_007729547.1, on the reverse strand, counting down.
AGAAAAATCTAAGCAGAAACTTGTTAAAGACATGAGCAGATAAGTTATACACCCATAGAAACATTCATGTCTAATAAGAACACTTTAAGATGTTGCGGGGGAGGAGGGTAGGAGAAGAGAAAAGGGGGGGGGGCAGGGCTAAAGCCCCTGGCCTCCCATCTCAGGAGCATGGGGGCTTTTAGTTCTAGCTCCGTGGTCGAGCTGGGTGCAGAAGGTGGAAGGCGGGACCAAGCAGCTCCCACGCTGGTCTTCAGGGCCCTGGGGACAAATCTAGAGTTGAAGTTTTAAATGAATAGAATGTCTTCAGATTTCAAAAAAATTGATAGTCACCTCTGTGTATAAATCTTTGTAGCATTATGTGTCTAAAAGCAAGTAGAATTCCATTGTAGAGAAAACAGGTAATTTGTATCTAAAGGGTTTATACCATGCCTTATTTTTCATATGTATAAGTATGGGAAGCAAAGCACCTGGATAATTTTCTTAAAATTAGATGTATGATTTTTTTTTTCATCTTTTTTTGAGATTTACTATGATTTTTTTTTTTCCTGGGCTATGTTTTAATGACTGCCTCCCAATTTATTCATGCTATTCAGATCTCCTTTCTCATTTTACATCTTGGGTGGGAGTGAAGACTGGTACATACTCAGAATAGTGTAATGAGAAATAATTGAGCCAGTTGGCGTCTATTTGGTTTCTAGGATTTCTTTCTTTTTCTTTTTCTTTTTTCTACTCACTATTTTCCTGATTATAAATGTAAGACGTATCCATTGGAAAAAATGTTTCAAGTGGAGAAAAGTCTAGAGAGGCAGAAAAAAATAATCCAAAGACACTATTTTTGACATTTTATCATATGTCTTTCCAGGATTTCCTGATTCTTTTATAAAACTTGAGATTATGGTATGTGCATGTACGTGTGTATGAAAAATGAGGGTTTTTTTTCATTTAGAATTTAATTGTTGAATTCACTTTAGATATTGATTGGAACTTACTATTGGCCAGATACTATGCTAAGCTCTGTTTTGGTTCATAGCAATGACTACAGAAGGAAACCACTTTTCCCATGCCCGTAAACACTTCTCTAACTTTTTAAAATTGCTATCTAATAGTTGGGCATTATGAATCATTATCATTTATTCAGCCATCCCTCTCAACTTAGGCTTTAAGATTATTGACAATTATTTTGCTATCACACTGCGATGAATGTTTTCTATACGCCTCATTTTGTGATATTCCTTGTCTACATTTTTCACTTTTTTTTTTTTTTTTAGGAGTGACGGTAGACTGGATAAAGGGTATGAAAGGGAAAAGCTCCTTATTCATGCTGCCAAATTGCTTTCCAGAAATCTTGTACCCATTTTCACTCTCCCTGGAAGTGTGTAAGTCATATCACCATTCTCATCAGCATTGAGGGATATATATATATATATTTAAGTTTGTTTATTTGAAAGGTAAAAATGATTGTAACGACAGCAATAAAAGCTAACATTTATTGAGCCCCTCCTACAGGCCATTCATCATGCAAACATGTATCTGCATTATTTCATTTACTCTTTGCAGCAACTGTAAAAGGAGGATGGTACTAGCACTCCTATTTTATAGGTTAGGAAACTTATTTTTTGAGAAGTTAAGTGACTTACTCAGGGTTGCACACTCTGGTAAATGGTAGAATTGGATACTGGACCAAGGTAGATTTTACTTTTGAGACTAGGCTAGGCTTTAAAATACTATATTCTTCTTCTACTATTGTTTGTTTAAGTGAGACTGAGTATTTTTGAAATGCTTATTTTCATTTGTACTTCATTTTTTAATACTAATTCATATCTTTAGCCTCTTTGCATATTGAGACCTTGATTTTCCTTCAATCATTAAATGTTCTTTAGGTATTGAGGATACCAACATTTTGTTATTTATGCTATCTCTATTTTTTTTTTCACATATGAAAGTTGAAAATGTGTTGTGGTTAAGTTGAAAGTCACATTTCTTCCATTGCTTTTTTTGTGTAGACAGTACTTCCTCATTCATAGAACAGGTTAAAATTTACCTGAATTATTTTTCCCTTGAAACAGTTTTCATCTCATTCTTTAATGATTTATTTTTCTCTCTAGTCCATCCAACATCTTTTTTTGGTGTATGATAAGTGGTAAAGATTAAATTGATTTTCCTCCTAAAAATAGTTATGCATTTTCAGTAGCGGTTTTTGAATAATTCATCTCCTTCCCACTTATTTGTCATTCTACTACGTCATGTCATATATTATCTTATTCTAGTGGTACACACACATACACATGCGGGCACACTCCCACACTCGCACAGTGGGTTTCTGATCCTGGTATATTTACTCAATTCTAGTATTTTATCATTTTTTAAATTAATATCATACAGGCTCAAATGTCATTGCTATCTATTTAATATCTCATAGAATCAATACCCTCTTCTTATTGATTTTCTTTGTGTGTATATATGTGTGTGTATGGGTACAGCTTTTAAGACATTCTCACTGACATTTCTTCCATACTAACTTTAGAATAATTTTGTAAAGCTATCCCAAAATATTTTTGGATTTTAATTGAAATTTCATTGAGCAAATAAACGGAATTGAGGAGAACAGGCAACTCTACAAGATTTGGTCTTTTTTTTTTTTTTGTCTTTTTTCCGTGTCCAGCAACGGATCGCAACCCTCAGTGTTGCCCCCGTACCAGACCGGGGACCGGCAACGGGATTGCAAGCCTCGGCGTTGCTCCCGTGCCTCGCTCAGCCAGTGAGCGGGAGCCGGTCTGTACGTGGGATCCGAACCCTCGGATGGGAGCGCCGCCGCGCTTCCCAAGCGGCGCACTATCCAGTGCGCCACCCGGGCCGGCCCAAGATTTGGTCTTTTTATCCAGGAACCTGGTGTACCTCTCAGTAAAGTTTTGGTTTTGGAGAATTTTCATGCTACAGATGAGGACCCAGGCTAGACATCAGTCATTTTGCCTGTTTTCTTTTTCATAATTCACTCTTCAGACTGACTGAGGAATTGCACCACATCCTACACACCCTGGGCTTGCATTACCTTTGCTCATTCATGTTAACCTTTGGCCTGATGGTGTCTCATGGTCATCTGGGGAGGGGCACACGAAGCCTGAAAGCTTCTCTTTCCCATTACTAAGCTGTGACCTTGATCTCGACACATATCGGTTTAAATTATTTTACTTAAATTAGCCTAAGAAGATATATTCAGTATAAATATTTAAGCCATCAGTATGAGTAACAGTTTCATTTATTATGCAGCTCACTAATGAAATGTCATAACATTGTCCAAAAATTTGTATTACTTTATATATCAACAAAATACAGTGTAGCAAACATTGCTCAGTGTAATATTTTGTTTCCTGTTTTAAATCTGATGAAATTACCTCTCAGACAACCAATTTTGGCCCATTACAATGAAGTGGCAAGGTGCAGTATCTGGCCCCAAGCTACAGGTTATTTATTTGGGTCCGTACTCTAGTTATAAAGATGTAAAAATGAAAATAGTACAAAAATATTTTCATACACACAATTTGTTTATGTCTTTCTTAAATGCTGCTTAACCATATTCTCCAACTCTCTTCCTTTGACCTTGGTATGTGAAAAAATATGCTTATTGAAATCATGCAGGAGAGAAAATCTTACTTTTATTAACATGAGTTCTCCAGATTTTCTTAAAGCTGAGACTTGTTTATTACAAGCTAGTGAACCCTACATCTCCTGGTGCCCTGCTGCAGGAAGCTGCAAGTATTGTGGGGAGGGGTCTCAGGCCTACTCATCTGTTCCTCCAATTCCAGTTCTATTGTTTTCAAGGGCAATTCTTCTGTGTGGTGGAATTATGTATGTAAGCTATATATGAGCTATGAGATTTGGGGGCATGGAAGAACCATGTTTATCTCCCTGTCTAAACACTAAGGGCTTCCTCATGGTAGGGTCACCAGGTCAGATTCTCCTAACATCCACTTTTCATTTCATAGGCTAGATAATTGAGCTCAATAACAAATGTAAACAAGCGAAAAACTTATAATTTGTTTCTGTTAAGATGACTTTCTAGTTTCCATGCTGAGATTTATGTTTCTTTTTGGTTGAATGCTTGGAGCAACAAAGCTCTAGCAGTGATGAAAATCCTCTCAAAACCTCAAGGGAGTTTTCTTCCCACTTGTTTAAATTTCCCTATCAGAATCTCTTGGGTAAAGAGATGCTGAGAAAGTGTGTGTGGAGAGAAAAAGAGACCAGTGTAGATACTGCAGAGTAAATCAATTGAGATTCTAAGTCACACATTTAACTCGGGATTCTAACTCGTACAGACTTATTTCTATAGTGTTTTCTGCTTCTAGCACTTTGGTCCACATAAACATTAATTATAATAAAGAAAAGACAAACATTTGCTGAAAATATAGCCTTAGTTTGAGAAGGCACCTTTAAGGATCCCTACTTTAACTATTTCCAGGCTCCATTTTAGGATGAACAACATCCTGATGGGCTTGGGACTAAGGAATTTCAGTGCTAAAAACAGGGGGGACCTGGACAAATGGGATGCTTCGTCACTATATCTTCACAAACATGTTGGAAAAAGTATAGGGAGGGTAATAGGTAGCATTTCTCAAATAATCTATTGTAGTCCGTAGAAAGGAGAGACAGTTTTTGGTATATGAAAGTGTTACCTGAACATTCTACAAATAATAATCACCCTAGAGATATTACAAAATCTGGACTCACTGTCCTTTGCTGGCAGAAACTGGATATTTTTTATTTATGTACTTATTGATTCATAATTTATTTTCTGCATGCTTCCAAAAATGATTTCAGATGGATCACAGTAAAAACACATATAAAGATACTGAGTTTTTACAGCAGTTCAATAATAATGTAAAAGATATATTTTGGAGTTTGGCTAAAAGTAGCATGCATTTGAAATTAAATTTGATAATATGAATACTCACCAGTGCAAGATCTGAGGTACTATAGGTAGAAAAATATATCAGAACATTCAAAATAACTACACAGATTCCCATGATTTTTGATAAAAAGTTAGCAATTATTTGAGCAATTATTTGGTGTTATAAAGTTCCCACCAGACAGTCTGGGTGAGCTATTGAATTGGGGCCTGGGCTCATCCAAACAGGAATCACAGCTTTCTTTCACATGCATGTTTTTGATTCTGGCTCCACACATTATAGAATCAGACACATTGTGCTACACCAAACAGACTGTTGTATTTGTTTAGTAAAGAGATCTGGTGTAAGCTCTGTTCTTCCAAATTTAGACTATAGTGATTTTGGCAAAGTCATCGTATTCTACCTGAGCCTGATTTTTCATCTATTAAGTAGAGATAATAATTGTCTCACAGATTTGTAGTGAGGATTGAGTGAGATTGTATACAAAAATGATTTAAAATATATTGTAATAGTATTAATAATATTGACGACCATTAATATAGTTAGTATTCTGTTATACCCTATGGTCAGAATGATCATTTAGGACTCAAATGCCGTGGTGGATCTGATCAGGATTCCAAGCAGATTCCTTAAGAACCCACCACTCAGGACCATACCCTTGCAATCTGTCTCTTAGAACATCAGCAGCAGAAGTGAGAGGGAGCCTTGCATTCTTCTTGCCAGTTCGAAGTTGTATATTCTTCACTTAAGCTTCAATTGATGGGAAAGAAAAACAATTGCTCCTCAGGGGTGGCTTGCGGACGTGACACCGACAAGGTGGGCTTTCCTTGTTGTAGTCCTGAAGGGTGAAGGTGACTGTTTTAATCCAAGAGGGGACCTGCTGAAAACAATATAAGTATCTATAGGATCCTTCCCTTTGTCATTTGTCTCTTCTTTAAAGTGGAAAAATGGTTGTCTAGTTCTGACTAGATCAATCTGTTGAATGTATACGTAATATCTAGAGATCCTATAATGATCATGAGCATAAAACTACCCAGCAGTTGGAAACCTTTAATCATGCACTTTGAATATTGTAGACAAATTTTTTTTTTCATGGCCTAAAAAACATCATAGTTGGAAGGAAACATCTGCTGTGTTTTTCATGAGAGCTTTGGAACCCAATATGGTTCATTTATACAGTTATTTTATGTGCATTGGATACACTTAAAAATTTTACTTGTTACTGAATTTTCTAATCTGAACATTCCATGTAAGCAGAAATAAATGTTAACCTCTGTCAATTCTACTCCTTAAAGCCTTCTTTAGAAGTTGGCAGCTAAATGTAGAAAAACCACTGTACATGCTGGATTGTTTTCCCCTCCTTCTGTCTTAGAAAATATGTCTTGAGCACAAAATATATTTTATTTTTAGGAAGCATTTGTTTACACCGTATGGTGCCAATGCTAAGATTTATTTGAACCATGGTTACTTATAGTGCACATACCATGGGAATTTGTCTACCCTGTAAGAATAATATGTTTTAGAAAAATGAGCATACCTTGGGTGACAACTCTTCATTAAGATAAGCATGAATTAAATTTCATTCTATGGAGAATCCTCTATCTCTTAATGGAAGACTGTTGTAAACTAGCTTTGCATGACCCTTGTGTTTGCAGATCTCTATGGTGAGGTTCTTTTGCTGATCACTCAACACAGAGCCCTAATTTTGGGAAGAGGAAAAAATGTTTTTTGAAAAACTTGAGAGGAATTGGTATTTTCAGCCTGATCATAATTCATTGAAAGCTCAAGGGGATCTATATGTATCATGCTCTTTAAATTACTAATAATGAAGAATCTTTCTTCACCCTTGTGAATCCTTGTAAAAGACATTTGCAGAGAAATTACTAGAGCTGCTCCCCCATGGGGAGATTAATATTTTAATATGCAAAAGCACACAACTCACAATTCCTTTACTCAATGGCACTTTGTGCTGCACAGTCTTATTGCGTTATTTCCCCCTTATAGCTTGTCTGCCTGAAACGTTTTTAGAGTCAAATTGACTTTAGGCTCAGATTGCTACATGTAACCACCAAAAAATGTGACCTGGATCTGGTGGAATAAATATCTGTGTGAAGGTATTGAGGTGTTTGTGCTCATCCAGCATTTTAGAATTTACTACTCGATTTATCAGCATCAAAATTGGGTAATGGAAAGTGGTATGAGGGGAGAAGGTATCCTTAAGCCCTCTCACCTCTTTGTTTCCATAAAACTTAGAAGCTAACAAACTAGTTCCCTTCGTAACCCACTACCCAATCTCTTCCACTCATGCATCTCAGCACCATCCTCTTCTCCATCCTGCATGGCTAGGCTAAACCCTGCACCATTGCACTCAATCCTGTTTCCTCCTGTAGTCTCAGGGATTTCTACATGGCCATTACTTCTCGTCTCCCAGATCTTTCCTTTCCTCCTCTGCTTCCTTCCTTTGAGCAGTACACAAACTCAAGATTTTTACACATTAAAAGGAATAGAACCCCCTCTCTACTCCTTATTTCCCTTTAGCTACCCTCATTTCTCTTCCATGGGAGAGCCAAGCATCTTGGCAGAGATGGTCATCATTTCCTATACTAAGCATCTTGGCAGAGATGGAGATGGTCATCATTTCCTATACTTTCCTGTTTCATTGTCATCTGGACTCCACCTCCACAACTCCAGTGAAACTGCTTTTGTAAGGTCACTAAGAAAGAAACCTTGTGTTACATTTCACAGCTATTTCTCTGTCTTCATCTACTTGACCACTTGGCAATATTAGATTTTGTTGACTGTTCCTTTAAAAAAATTCTTCCTTTGATTTTCTTGATACTGAATTCCCTTTTCCTTAAATTTAATTTTTGGATATAAAACATATTGGGTATGTGTGCGCACACGCATGTGTGTGTGTATGTATTATAATGTCTGTATAATATTTAAAAAATCAAGATGTTTGTGCTTGTCCCTCCCAATTATATTCCTCTCTGATTGGAATTGCACTAAATTATTAGATGAGTTTAGGTAGGTTTGACCTCTTATTATGTTGATTATAATCTTTGTATTCATGAACACAGTGTCTCTCTCTTCCTTGGTGTCTTTTAATACAGTTTAAATATTGGCTCTAAAAATGTCCTCTATATTCTCTTGTTAGATTTATTCCTAAGATACGTTATTTTTATTGTAGTTATTTAAAATAGCATCTCTTTTAAAATTACATTTTCTAACTATTTGTTAATGGTGTATAGAAATATTATGATTTTAGTGTATTGATTTGGTAGATTGTTACCTGCTTTACAAAATTCTCTTATTGTAATATTTCTTACTGTAACTTTGCTGTCTTCTAAGTATAATATTTATTGTAATAATAGTCTGTTGCTAGTACTGTGAATGCTTTTGGCTTCTGTTTGTCTTCAACTGCTTAAATGGGGCTTGGTATTGTTACACAATTCCAACTTGACAGTGTTTCTCTTAGTGCTTTGAAGATATTGCTCCACAGTTTTCTGGCTTCTGTTGTTGCTACTGAGAATTTTGCTGTCAGTCTAATCGCCATTTCTTTGTAGTGTTTATCTTTTGTTGTTGTTGTTTAAGATAAAGGCCAACTACAAGGTAGAGTGCAGAAACTCAGAAATAGCAGCAACAGAACTCAGTGAGGAAGAGGCTACTGGAAACTAGAAGAAGGGAGGGCTGTGTAGAGCAGAACACCTTAAGAGAAGCAAAGACCTTCTGTCAAGAGGCACAGCCAGTCCTGGGGACCTCGTAGGGAGGAGCCAAGGACATAAACACCTGGATTCAGCCTCCCTCCTCTCTCTGATCTCCTGCCTGAGCTCACATTGGTCAAGCCCCATCAGAAGCCAGAGGTCATGATCTGATTGATACAGTGATCTATGCTAGTCAGCTTTCCAGGGACAGAGAGCATGGTGGAAAGGGTGAAGAAGAGTGGATCTGGAAGGGTCGACATAAGATAACCAGCCCATTCTATTTGCTTTATTTTTTCTCTTCAAATCTGTCTAGTTGTTTTTGATGCTTTTTTCTCTTTTCTTAAATTTCAGTCTCATCTCTTATTTCGTTAGTTATCTCATGTGTGGTTATTTATATTGTATCTGTTAGGTTGGATATCTTAAGTCTTGAAGTTCTTGAGTTTTTGGTTGTTTCTTCTGACTTTTGAGTATGATGGCTTGTTTTATTGAGTTTATGTTTATGAACATTTCTGGCTAAGATTAATCTGTGCCATTCTTAAAGGGCCTGAGTTGAGGATCCTTTTCTCCAAAGAGAATTTACATTTGTTTCTGCAAGGTATCATGGACCTCCACCTGCCCTCTCCATATGAGCAGTGTCATTGAAACCCCAGACCCATGCAAAGAATGATTATATATACAATTTTTCAGAGAAGGTTGTCAATTTTTTTTTTTTCTGCTCAGAGCTGTGATGGGGGTAAACAGATTTTCTAATTTGTTCCCTTTGTTGATGGGTGGAAGTTTCCCAGCACATCTTTTATAAATGATGCTTTGCTGTTGAGTATTGCTGTCCTATGTGGGGCTCAGGTCATTGCCCCCAAATGACAGTACAAGGGTTTAACATCTATTCTCCTATACCTGAACCTTGAATTCCCCAAGGTCTGCTTTCCTGGTATTTAACATTTGTCCTAACCTTTCTTGATTTGTTGTTCATTTTCATTTGCCATTGAGGAATTTTCTTTAATTTTTTGTGAACTCCCCATTGGATATGTTATGGTGATTTATCTGAAATCTGAGACGTTGGTGTGGAAGCAGATCCCCAGTTCACCTATTTATTCACCTCTTGCTTTGTCTTATTATCCTTCTCAATATCATTTTCTTGCCTATCTTTATATTTGGCATACTTCAGAGTACTGTCCAATTCCCTCTTCCTGTATCACCTTACACTTATAAATTGGTTATCACTTTAAGTCACAATCTGTTGTAATCTCTATGTGGGCAGGGATTGTGTTGGTATTTTTTACCAATATCTCCCTAGTGTTTAGCATAATATCTAGCACATAGTAGTGTCCAGTTCATATTTGTCAAATGAATAAGTGAATGGAAGGACCACTTACGTGTCTCAATGGAAAATGACTAGTTCATTGTTCCGTGGGATGGAGATGTGGCAACTGTAATGGGTAAATAATTTCATTTTACTTCCGTTTCCTGAAGTTTGCACTTCTGTCCAGGAAATATATTTTTGGCTTTAGATTTGTCTCTACCTTCATGCTATAGGCAATGTTAAGTACATTTACCTCTTCCTTGAAAACACGCATGTCTGTAATGCACGTGGGCATGCCGAATTCTAAATGGCTTCAGTTGGTGATGGAATATTTCTCTCTGCCGAGGGGAATATTATTACATCTCTTTTGGTGAATGTAACATATTATTATTGTTCTTTTTTCCAGTTAACATGAGGACCTTCTAGTTTGCGTGTGACTTTATTAAATTTGATGGTTGTGCTTGAAGACTTAGCTTCAAGTGGGGCAGATAAAATAAAATTAACTCCTGTGAACACTCAGAGCATGCAACACCTGACCATATGGAAGAGCATGTGCAGTGCATAGAGGAAGAAGAGCAGGGTGAAATCTGACTTTATCAGTACTGCATGGCTCTTTTGCTAACAGCATGGGGCTGGCTGGGTCTTTAAGATTCTTCCCACGAAGGACAGTATGGAAAACAAGCTACTGCTGTGTAGAGGCAAACCAATGACTGAGCCTCAAAATAAAGAACCTGTAGCTTTTTCAAACAAGAGGGGACGTCCCTCAAAAGTGAGTGACCACTAGAGGTAGTGCCACAAGACCTGATTTGCGTTCTACAGTGAGGCCTTGAGAACAATGGTGAGGAAGATGATTTTAGGAGCAACACGGACTACAGAAAGGCACCAGCAGGCCTGTGGACAAAGAGATGCTGCTGCAAATTTCAGTAGCTGCAAAGGAAAAGCTTCCAACAATAGTGACAAGTTCCCCAAAGCTTTTGAAGATGAAAATGGTTATTGTACTTTATCTTGGCTATTTTAAAGAGCTTGCTGGGTCATTCATTCTTCCTGTTGGTTAGAAGCTGGCAAGTTGAGTTTGTGAAGAGCAAAGTGGAGAGAGCTCCTGTCAAACTGAATAGAAACACAGGTGTAGCTAGCTGTGAGTTTCCACAGAGAAACAGCAGTGGAAAAGAGCAGTATCATGGTGAGGACCCAGCAACTAAAGTATCAGAGACCCAGAGTTTATTCAGGAGCACAGATATTGTGTCATTTCCAGAGATTTGAATGGGAAAGTTTTGTTTTTGTTTGATTTTAAGAACACGACTTAGCATTAGGAGAATGGAAAAGAAGACAGGGCCTACTAGGACTCAGAGATTTGGGGACAGCAGTCAAAATCTCCAGGAGCAAATCTAAAGGACACCTATTCTGAGGTAAAAGGCTGGAGCCACTGCTATTGATTCTTGTGTGGCATTGTCCTGAAATATAAAAATATTCAAAATGAAGGACTTGGCCTGTGAAACTTCAGTGTATATTAGCCTCATTCCCCTGTGCAGCCAAATAAAATTTACAAACTTAACTAGACCAACCAAAGCTTAGGGGGAGGATTTACCATGCTCAAATTCTGGCTGTCAGAGCTGGAAAAAGAAGAAAAGATGTGATAATTGTTTCTCCTATATATGTAAATTTCACAGATGAATTTGTTGAGTAACTTTCAATCAAGCTGTTTGCATCAAAATAACATTTGAGTCCATCAATGGAAAGGGGGCAAGATAGTCAAATTAAAAATAAGTGTTTAGGACAGGGCACATAGACGAAGGATCATGTGAAAACAGGCTTTTATTTTCTACATCTGTAAAAGTAAGAGATAAGACAAAGGGTTGCTGAGATCCCTTCTAGCTTGTGCATTATATGACTCTGAGACTTTACATTTTACATTTTATTTCTTATTTTTTCTTTGCTGTGCCCTAAACTACAGCCAAATAAGACTACTTGATCTCTCCCAAGCATACCTCTCACTTTTTTATATTTTCCTCTTTCAGAGTGCTCCTCTTTCCCACCTCTGTCTCTCAAGATTCCACCTGTACTTTAAGGTCCAACCCAGGTCATGTTCCAGCTCTTCCGCAGAGCTGTCCCCGAGTTCCCTAGCTGGAAGTGACCAGAGCACTGTGGCTCTATTAGAATACTTTTCACATGCTTCTTTGTAATATGGTTATTTGTCTACACGCCTTTCTTAATAATTGTACTAGATTATAAACTTCTTGGGGTCAGGATTTTACTATTTGATTCTCAATGACATATACCACAGGGCTTTGCATGTAATATTTACATATTGAATTGAAAGTTGGATTAAAAAAACAATTTGCTGGTAGATTAAAGCCAACCAGATAAAAATTACAGTAAAATCTTCAACCTATGTAATACGTTTAGTGAAAATATTAAAATTTTATGATCTAGACTCTAAAACAAGTGAATGGGAACTTTTCTGGACCTCTCTATTTCCTGATGATGATAAGTTAGATGATCAGTGCTCACATTTAAGTAATTCTAGTAATTATATTTCCTCTTGAAAAAGTACTAAGGCTTTTAGAAGTTAAAAGAAAGAAAATAACCTATTACATTCACAAAATGCAAATAGCCTGCCCTTTAAAACATGCCAAAAGGAGCATGGTTACTAGAAAAGTCTGACATGTACTTTAGCTCCTCAAAGAGAACTAGAACAAGAATCCAAGGTTGCAGTGCTATTACACAAAAGTGCCATAGTTACCCCCCCCCCCTCCAGTATATTTCCTAGTTTAAATTTTCTGGTGCTAAAATGCAAATGACTTTTTAGAAAAAATCCTCAGCACTTTGTCAGGAAAGCCATTGCCAAACCCAAAGACAAAGGTTTTTATTTTGAACTATTCCCTATTTATATCATTAAGGTACTTTTTTTTTAGTTTTAGATTATTTTTTTAAGATTCATTTTATTTAAAAAAATGTATTTGTATAAAGTGGAATAATGTTGAGGTGATCAAACTATCTTTTTGAAAGGAAGGCATTGAAACCCTGTATCTGAATAAAGGACTGAAGAATCGGAGTTGAGATTGCTATGACAGCTCAAATCCAGAAATTCTGTCTCCTGATATTATGGAGAGAAAGCTTTCAGATATAGATATAAATATAAACATGTAAGAAGAAAAAATATTATAAATATTATATAGATCTAGATATATATAAGAAGAGGTTTATTATGGGAATTAGCTCATGTCATTATAGAAACTGAGAATCACACAGTCTGTAAGCTGGAGACCCAAGAAAGCTGTCTGTGAGTCCAAAGGCCTGAGAACATGGGAGGTCTAAGTCCTGAAGTCTGAAGACCTGAGAATCAGGAGCTCTGAGGTCTAAGGCCAGAAGAAGACAGATGTCCCAGCTTATGAAGAGAGTGCGAATTCACCCTTCCTTTGCTGTTTTGTTCTATCTGGGCCTTCAATGGATTGGACAATGCCTGCCTACACTGGTGAGGGGGGATATCTTTTACTCAGCCTACTAATTCAAATGCTGGTCTTTTCTGGAAACATCCTCACAGATAACCCATAAATAATGTTTTCTAGCTATCTGAGTACTTCTTTACCTGTTGTAGTTAGGTGGCCAAGTGACTAGTTCTGATCAGAGACTTGTGAGCAAAAGTGGTATTTGTGTCACTTCTTTTTCTGAGCATTTAACTGCCAGTGTGCATCCTCCAGGGCTCTCTCTTTCTCTTTGCTGTGGTCACTGACATCTCTTGAGCTGGTGGCTGCTCCATCAACCCAAATCCTGTGTTAGGAGATGCAGAGCAGGTCCTGGAGCCAATCCATGATAAATGTGTACTGAATGAGAAAGAAACCCTTCTAAGAAGACAGGAAGATTCTGGGGCTGTCTGTTAACATAGCAAAGGAATCCCAAACTGCACAAGGTTAGAAGAATATGTTTAAAACCAGAATGGAATGTCCACCTCCACCGTTATTGTTGACGGGATCTGAGTCTGGCTTATCATGTCCTGGAAGCCAGTATATCCTAATGGTTAAGGACTGTCAGGTCCTCTAAGGCAGAGAGTCTAAACCATTATTTTCTCATCTATTAAATGGGAGTGATCATCTCAGCACTTCCCTCCTGAAGTTGTGATAATTAAATACGATAATGCACTTAAAGTGCTTCACACAGTGTCCCGTAATAAACATGCAGTGAGCTTTAGTTTTTATTGTTTTTCATTACTGCAGTTGTAACATATCTTGAATTCTTCCAGCCAAACTTCCCAGTCAAGAAGTCACTTTTACAATATTTTTGATAGGTGGTTGTCCTGCTTTTGCTTAAAGTGTCCCGTGACAGGGAACTCGCTTCCTCCTGAGGCAGTTAGAAATTCTTCCATATGTGGAAATGAAGGCCGTTTTCCCATAGCTTCCACCTATTTGTTCTCATCCTAGCCTTTAGGGAACACAGAGAAAAATCTAATTTTTCTTCCACAAAATAGTGCCAGTTTCTTTAGCTGATCTTTAGACTGATGAAGCATCCCCACACCCTCTATCTTCAGTGACTCGTTTACCGTGTATGCTCAGACCTCAATGCAACTGCTCACTAGTAACACCTGTTGCATGACAGCTGAGCTAGCCTTTATTGAGTATTCACCACCTGCCAGGCTGTGTCCTCTCTGCAATTCTTTGAGGTAATTTTTGTTATTATCTCCAATTTAGGTTTAAGAAATGGAGAAAAGTAGAAATGTATCATTCTGTTTATTAAAAGACTGTTGAATTCATAGGAAAATATTTGTATGTATCGTTTTAGCTGGAAATTCACAGAATAAACAGTAAAATAAAAAATATATTAAGTAAGCCTCCATGGTGGCAATTTGCAAAAGAAAATATGCTATTATTAAAAATATGCTATTATTAATCAGATAATCAATAATACAATGTAGGCAAGGTATATTTTTATTATATTTACTAGTAACTTTTAGATTATTCTAAGCAACAAAGTAAGAACATTGCCCTGCAAAAACAGTATAGCCACCTCGTGGTGTCATTTTAATTAAAGCAGTGTGTATTTCTAACATAATGTGTGAATATAGAAAACTGGCTAAAATGTAAATCTAACTCCTCCATGAGAAAGTAGTGTGTGTGGAGATATATATATATATATCAAATAAATAAATTCACTGAAGAGAATTTAAGCTCAAGAAAATGTAATAAATACTCTATCTTCAGTGAAGTTTTTTATAATGTTATTACTAAAAAATGTGAACTAAAAATAAAAAAGCAATTGATCAAGTTCTCAAGAGGCATTATAATTCCTAAGAGAAATAACTGGCCAGACGGAAGCAAGCCTGCATATTGTGAAGATAATTCACACAGTTTGCTAATAAAATGCAGGAGACAGATTAAGTTCTTAACCAACTATAACCAATATAAAGTTATAATAGAAACACAAGAAAGACTCCTCTTGAAATCCGTCAAATACACAAGACCAACTTCATAAATGAAAAAATTAAAATTAAATTATTTCCTCAAGCTTCTAAAGTTAACTTTTTTACACCAAAAGATTAAAAGCAAAAACAAAAACAAAAAGAAACAAGGAAAAGCAAACTGAACTACACATACAGAAAAGGAGCAGGAGGAGGAAGCGTTACAATACGTTGCAGTCGCTCATTTGAATCGAGCATGCCAGTTTTCCTTCTCAGCACTGTCATAGCATGGATGAGTGCTTTTTATTTATTTTTATTTTTTAAAATTTTATTAGTATTATTTTTTTTACATTCTATGATGTTGTTGTAGAGCAGTTGGGAGGGAGAGGGAGAGGGGAAAGAGGAAGGAAATGGAATGGAAAAAGGAGGAAGGAGGAAGGGTGGGATTGAGGGCTGTGGCACCCCCCACATTCCCACAGGGGAGACTGGTGGGCTTCCAGCAGTGACTTGGTCATTGCCAGGTTGGATGCAGATGTCAGGGGTGTGTGGCAATAGCCCTCGCCTCCCACCTCCCACAGTCCCAGCTCAGGAACCCTGGGGTGCTTTTTGCTGAGGCTTGCTGGTCATCACTGGGCTGGTTGAGCATGGGGGGCCATGGTCAAGACCCTCAGCCCACCTCTGCCCCAGCTTGCGAGAGCCTGGGGTACCTCCTGCAGCAGCTCAGTGGTCGTCACTGGGCTGGTTGCTTGTGCAAGGGGGGGTTGTGGATGAGGCCCTCAGACCCTTGCCGCCTCAGCTCAGGAGAGCCTGGGATGCTTCCTGTGGTGGTTTGGTGGTTGCTGCTGGGCTGGTTGCTGGGGTGGTTGCACTTGTTAGGGGTGTGTGGCTGGGGGGTGTGGCCGAAGCCCAAGGCCCCCATCCTCTTGACTGGTTGTGGGTGTCAAGGGGCATGGCTGAGGCCCCTGGCCCTCCCCCATTCCTGGCTTGATAGCCCAGGGGATTTCTAGTCCTTTTAGGTGTTATAGGTGTTCTTTGGTGAAATGAGACCTTTACTAGTTATCAAAGTTTTTCTCTGGTTGTGGGTACTTTGTTTTTTCTTCCAGTTCTGTGTTGGATTATTTGCTGTTCCCACCACTTAAACTCTGCACTGGAACTAATTTGTTGTCCTTTGCTTACTTCTAAAATGGGGGAACTTCCTGTGAGGACCAGCACTTGAACTCTGTGGTTGGGCTAAATTGCTGCTTTGCTGCTGATTCCTTGGGGAAGGCTTTTTGTGCAGCTCAGGTTTTAATAGTTGACTTTATAGGTACTTCTGGATCTGGTGAAATCTGATGCATGGCCTATGAGTGGCTCCTTTTTTTCAGTTGTTATGGCTCCTTGGTCCTATGTGCCCATGGGAACCCTGTCGGTGGTACCGCTATCCCTATTCTCCCCTGCCACCTCCAAGCAACTTCATCTGAAAGGCACAGCTGTGGCTTTTTGCCGACTCCTGCTCTGTGTGCTCAGCAGCTCCAGCCTTAGAGTAGCCATGGTACAAAACAGTCAGAGTGGTTTTTTCTTTCTTTCATTGTGGCTTTTCCCACCTTCCTGCACCTTCTGTAGGTCTCTCCTCCTCTTCCCCTGAGCTCTAGCAGCCCCAGCTTGGCTATCATTGCTTTTAATAGTTGTAAGTTGGTTGACTTGTGGGAAAGAGTGACTCTGGGGATCGTCTATTCTGCCATCTTGACCAAAAGCTGGAAAAGTCTGCTTTTGCGTACAATATTTTTTGGTTCTAAGAACTTACTGAAAATCTGTTAAATTTATATGATCTTAAAATAAGGTAGGATTCATTCCAATTTAATCTAATTGAAGTCAAAAGAGACAACCTGGAGTTATACTGTTTTACTGTGGGTTTTTAGGAGCAGAGCCTGAGACAGGTGTTCAGGTGCTGTGATTTATTGAGGGAATGCTCTTCAGGAAGAGGCTGTAAGGCAGGAGGTGATGCAGGCTAGAGAAGGGAGAGGGACTGAGCGAGAATGTCATTTCAGGTAAATTTTAGCCGTGGCTAGATGTAAATTCACTGTGGGAGTGTGTGGAGGCATAAACCACCCAATAGCTTCAATTGTCAGCCAAGGCTGCTGGTCAGTTTTTGGCTGTGAGCTGTGCGTGTATGTGCATGTGTGTGTATGTGTATGTGTATGTGCATATATGATCTTTCCTGGTGAGGTGCCTCTGTCAGCACTGGCCTAGTAAATGGGGATCTGAACAGGGCACTGACATAGCCGCTACCACATTCACATTTGAATTTTAGTTTTACCAACTTGCTATGGCCTTCCGAAATACCTTTTCTATATACCTATTGGAGGAGAAGGAATACAGATGGAATTTGCACCCTGAACATTAGTGTT
Organism: Galeopterus variegatus; assembly: GCF_000696425.1. Lineage (NCBI taxonomy): Eukaryota > Metazoa > Chordata > Mammalia > Dermoptera > Cynocephalidae > Galeopterus > Galeopterus variegatus. The sequence continues at coordinate 179,192 of NW_007729547.1, read as the reverse complement.
TCACCCTCAGTGGTAGATAGCTGAAGATTTGGATGAAATGGTTATGAGTCTTCATTTAGAATTCCAGTTTCATGATCCCCTAAGGCTTGCTTTGAATTTTCTAGTTGCCATTTTATGACCTCTGATTTTGTGTGCCCAGTTTCTTGTCCCATTGCTTGGTGACTCAAATGCGAACATGATCTGTTCTGCTCTCAGCAGAAGATAAGCCTTTACAAGCTCATTTGAAAGAAGTGGATCAAACATCGCAGCACAAGATAAGAACTGGGATAGCCCTGGATGCAGCCCTTTAGGCCTCTTTGTCTTTGCAAGTAAAGTTGTTTTTTCGAATTGCTAAAGCCATTTGTTGCCTTGATCAGTGTGTACTCCCTCCTCAATTCTTATCTTTCTCCTACACCAAAGCATTTCCAGGAAGGGTGGGAATACAAGTGTCTGGACTACTGTTCCTTCTAGAGTAGTGCCACAGAGTAATTTCAGCACACAGTGTAGAACTAGAGTCCTTCATTCCTCAGCAAAGATTCATCTTGATTCCATGGGAGCCAAGTGCTCTGCTAGGTGCTGGGTATATAGCAATAATAAAGCAAATTGGCAAAGTCTTTGTCTTTTTGGCACTCATGTGCTAGTGTGGACCAAAATCTCATGAGCAGTATAATAATATATCAGCAGGAGGGATACACTGTGATAAAAATAAAAAAGGATGAACAGTTAAGGAATGTTGGGTGGTTGCTATTTTATATAGACTAGTGAGTGGGAAAGGACTCTCTGATATAGGAACAATTGAGCAGTGACCTGACAGAGCCATGGTGATGTGGGGAAGAGTTCCAAGCAACAGGCACAGATCCAAATTGTATAAAGACAGCATGCTGAGAGAGTAAGACTGCAGGGATGGGGCAGGAGGAGCTCCCCTAGCTGCAAAGTCTTTTCATTGCTAGTGTTGTATTGATTTTTGTGTCTATATTGTCAATGCAATTTTAACCATAAAGACTTTGAAGCAAACAATTGACTTTATTCAAATTTTGATTCCTACAGAAATTGTAATTCTGCTAAAATACAAATATAATTGGAAATACACACGTCTCTATATATTTAAATTACTTTCCTTTTTGGTAGAAAAATCAGGCCCTGGAATAGCCTCTGAAAGAAAAATCCGTGGACATTTTGCTTTGATAAAAATGCCAGTAATGGCATAAAAAGCTGCCCTCATGTTGTTTCTGGGAAAGCAGGCATTTCTCAGTGAAGGAGTGATGCTGTTTGAAGTTTGGGTGGTGAAGAGAGGAAATGAAAAACCGGCAGAGGGAAGGGGCTGGGGGTGGACTCTGGCTGCGCTTAGCTCAAGGTGCTTCTCACACTTTACCGTACAATGCCCAGAGGAGCTGGTTTCTTATCGTCCTGTCATTCTTTAGCATTATTACAATTCCATTTGACTACTTGATTTTTTCCCCCTATGCTATTCCTTTCTTGTTATTTAATTGTGTCTCTCTCCCTCCAGATAAGTTTATCTAAGAAGTCCCAATTTCCTGGTGTCTTTTGTTGTTATTTTGGTTTCCTTTTTATGTCAATATATATTAGTCATAAAGTAGATTTAGATATTTTTATTTTTTCAGTCCAAGTACATCCGGAATTTAAAGTGACACAATATGATGATGGAAGAGACTCAAGAAACGTTAAGTTATTTAAAACCGATTTAGTTCTACTTGAAAGCTGACTTCCTGGGTGAGGTGCTGCGAGGGAGTCTTAATCCCTGGCTCTGTGGTTTATGTGGCTGCGAGGGAGTCTCAATCCCTGGCTCTGTGGTTTATGTGGATTGGCATGCTAAGCATTTAATCAGTTAGTCACCACTGTTTTCTAAGGCCTTGTTGTGGCTGTGGCATTATCGCTCGCCTGTCACTTACCTGAATGTGCCCCTTGGAAAGGAGATGAAGTGGATCTGTGAGAAGTGTGAAAGGGCTGGGGAAAATCTGACACAGCTGCATGCTCAAAGATTAAAGCACTTCATATGCAGTTTGACTTTGCATAGACTGAATAATCGAGGGGAAAGCAAGGGGAATGAAGAGGCTTGTAGCAGGCTGCTCGCTTGTGCTTTGGAAACCCATCAGCTCTGTGACTGATAATTTCATTTCACACATCTTTAGATTTATGTAGATTTTTAGCCATGGCTGGAAACCCCACTAAATAACTTCTATCCTGTAGTCAGAGCGATCAACCACCTTGCTAAATGAATGAGTACAATGCAGGGTATAGGATCAGGTTTATAAACAAATGAGAAAATAATTAAATCCCATTTCCTCCCTAATCCCCATCTTAATTGTTATGTACTTTATAATTTTTCATCTAGAGCAACCATTTATAATTTTTCATCTAGAGCAACCATTTATAATTTTTCATCTAGAGCAACCATTTATAATTTTTCATCTAGAGCAACCATTTTGATATGGAAAGCCTGGCATGTATTAGCGTATTAAAGAGTTATATTTAAACTGAATTCCTTGTTACAGAAAGTTTGTCTGTATATATATCTACCTTGACTCCTGTATTTGTTTCCTAGGGCTGCTGTAACAAAGTATCACACATTTGATGACTTAGAATGACAGAAATTTATTCTCACAGTTCTGGAGGCCAGAAGTCTGAAATCAAGGGACTGGCAGGGCCCTCTGTGAAGGCTTTAGGAGAAGATTCCTCCTTATCTCTCTCCTGGCTTCTGGTGGGTGCTGACAATCCTCGGTGTTCCTTGGCTGGTAGATGCATCATTCCAATCTCTGCCTCCATTGTCACATGGTGTTCTCCCTGTGTGTATCTTTATCTCTGTTTTCTCTTCTTATAAGAAGCATTCATTAGAATAGGGCCCACCCTCATCTTAACTGTACTAATTAAATCAGCAAAGACCCTATTTCCAGATAAGGTCACATTGTGAGGCGGAGGGAGACATGAATTTTGGGAGGAACATGCTCCACTATATTCTAAACTTGTTTGAAAGATGTTTTATGCCTTATTTGTTTATATCTTGTTGAGCTCTTTACCTGCCTGTAATCCTGCCGACTGGGCCAATTGTCCAGCTAGGGCTGGGTCTGGAGCTCACAGACCCCTCAAGCCCATTGTCCAGACTAGGTCACAAACCCTTCACATGCCAGGCTGGGTCACCAGACCCCTCGCATGCATGTCTATGAGATAGGTAACCGGAAAACAGGTCCTTGGAAGCCGTAGGTTGGAGAGCATGGCCATGCAAGGTGAATGCCTGAGCAGTAGATGCCAGCCAACGTGGGGGCGCAATGCAGGCGCACAAACCCCACCCACACATGACTTATTTGCAAAGAATGCGCTGCACCATCCCCAACTGTACCTAAGGCAAGGGGGCCTGATTAAATTATTCTATTTTCCCAACAATGCATCCCTTCAGGGTCCCTTGCTGTACAATATACGTATTTAGAATCTTCCACTATGTTCCCTTAGCGAGGATAGTTCCCTTACATTCACATATTACACATTCCATCCCAGTCCCAAAAGTCTTTAGCTTGTTGCTGCACTAACTCAAAAGTCCGAAGTCTCATCTGAGACTAAAAGCAAAACTCCTTTTAGCTGTGAACCTGTAAAGAGTCAAAAACAAGTTTATCTACTTCCAAGATACAGTGGGACAGACGTTGTGTACACATTCTCATTCCAGAAGGGAGGAATAGAAAGGAAAAATAGGCCCCAAACAAATCCAAAACCCAAACAGGGCAAACGTTAAGCACACTGGGGCACCTGGACCCCTAAAGCATTGGGCAACCTTGCTCCTACAGCTCCAGCAAGTGCAGCACATTGAGCTGCCCTGGTGCCTGCAGCATTTTCCAGGCTGGTGCTGCACACTGCCAGCAGCCCCACGGTTCTGGGCTCCTGGTGGCAGTCCCGCCATCCTGGCTCCACTAGACATTTCCTCAGTGGGGGTTCTCTGTGAGGGCTCTGACCCCACTTTTCTGCTCCACATTGCTCCACAGATGACCTCCACAGCAGCTCCACCCCTGCAGCAGGTCTCTGCTTGAGTCCCCTGGCTTTTTCATACATCTTCTGAAATCTAGGTGGAGGCTGCCACACCTCCACTGCTCTCACATACTGCTGGCCTGCAAACTTAACACAACGTGAACACCTCAGTCACTCTTTTATCAGGTTTATATGGTACCCGTCAAGCCATCTGCTTTCTTGGGTTTATGCGGCACCTAGCCAGCCATTGGGTTTAAGTGGCACCTGGCGAGCCATCTGCCTTCAGACAAACATGACATGCGTTTACTACATTGTCTCCAGAGCATGTTACATCATCCACCCCTAGGTCCCATAGCTGCAGCAGCCAGGGGCTCTCCCTGTTTCTGCTGCTTTACTGTCTCCCCAAGTTAACCAGTTCAACCTGGGTATCCAGGACATAGGTGATGAACTGGGTCACCTGTGGATCACCCACCAGTTGTCCGTCTGGTCCCATAGGTTGCTTGTGCTTCATTTTCTGATGCACAACAGGTCGTGCCTAGAGATGCAGTTTCCCCCAACTCACCACTGGGCTCGTCGTCTTTCCTGGTGTGAGAGGCAGGAGTTGCCAGTCACTGCACTTCATCCACCAACAACTCTGCTTTCCGCTTCAAATCTCCATCAACTTGCAGTATAGTGAGCAGTAGCCAGGCTCCGGTCAACAGGAAGGTGGCCATAGGGCACAGCACATTCAAAAGTAGCCACATTTCCTCCTTCTTCCAAGGGCTTTCAGCTCCTGTACCTGCTCAGAATCCTGTTGCGGACTACGCCAATTGTTGAGCTCTTTTACCTGCCAGTAATCCTGCACCAACTTGGCCAATTATCGAGCTGGGACTGGGTCTGGAGCTCACAGACCCCTCAAGCCCATTGTCCAGACTGGGTTACAAACCCCTCACATACCAGGCTAGGTCACCATACCCGTCACATGCCAGGCTGGGTCACCAGACCCCTCACAGACAGGTCTATGAGCTAGGTAACCGGCAAACAGGTCCTTGGAAGCCAGTGGTTGGAGAGCATGGCTGCACAGGGCAGATGCCCAAGGCAGTAGACGCCAGCCAAGGTGGCAGCACTGTGGCAGCACTGTGCAGGTGCACTAACTGCACCCACGCATGACTTATTTACAAAGAATGCCCCGCACCACCCCCAACCAGACCTAAGGTAAGGGGGCCTGATTAAATTATTCTATTTTCCCAACAATCTAAAGTAGCATTTGGAACACAGTAGGTGCTTAATAAATGGTTGTTAAATGACAGTTTTACTTTGATCATTCAAATGTACTATTAAGAAAAAATGGCCAGAGATTCAAATGGTACCTAGGAACTTTTCCATGAGGGAATAGTAATTGTCATTTACTATCACTAAACACACACATACATGTATAAATGGTATATTTTAATGTATTTATATACAATTTTCTAAAGAAGTTAGATACCACATGTATAAATGGTATATTTTTATGTATTTATATACAATTTTCTAAAGAAGTTAGATACCATGGAATATTGGTACTGTTTGTTTTTTTCAAGGTAGGAAATAATTTCATATGAAATGATCTCATCAATAACATTGCAATGATACCCTTTTTAATTTTTTTTTTTTTTTACCTTCAATACCCTTATGTTAAATATACTGCCAGAGGAATCATCTTCTTGAGGGTGGAATGTCTTCATATGTTATTTGAAATCATTCTGCACAGGAGATTTGTCTCTATGTAGTCAATCTTTATATTTGTATGGACTACTGGATGTTTGCTTTATGCTTTTTTGGGGTTATAATCCCATACCACTTCTCCCACTACCTCATTTTTCCTATGAATATGTATATTTAACGTAAGGGTAGATAAGGTATAAAAACATATTCAGTTAAAAAGAATATCATTGCAGTGTTATTCATGTGATCATTTCTCATGAAATGGAAATTAGTTACTTTGAGTTTAATTTAACCTGCTTTGATTTATTCTGAGAAATATTATATCTCTAAATGTTACAACCCTAAGAATGGAGAGTGACACAGCACCTTTTCAATAGGCTATCTATGCCTAAAGACTCAGTCCTGAGTACAGAGGTGGAGGTACTTCTTGAGAGGGCTGACCTGAAAGAAAAGCAGAAAACATACATCTCTTTTCTCTCCTGAGGTAGGCCTGGTCACTTTTCTGACATCACTCTGTTGCCACAGAAACACTGGTGGTGACACAAATCTAGCATTGTGACTTCACAACAGAAAGCAGACCTTTGTTTTCTTTTGCTTTCTTTACACAGTAGACGGACAAAATCTACTGTGAAAGGAAAAGAACCATCTTGTTTGAGTACAAAGAGAGCAATTTACAAAAGTGAAGATGAAACTAATAACTATGTGTGGAAGAAAAATGGGGTTTTCTGTAGTAGGTTTGCAGCCACCCTTTAAAGCAGAACATCTTATTTTTTTGGAATATGCTTTCAAACAGTGCACCTGATTTGTAATAAAGAAAAATATATAGAGAATGAATCTAATACATTTAAAAATATGTATGGAATTAAGCTAATATTTTGTCAAGCTTTACTTATGTGATTTGTCTTCATACAGTTAAAAATCTGATGACAACTGGATCTTGCAGAAAGACATAGTTTGATTGGGATGTCAGATATGTTTTTTCATCATAGCTTATGTCTAATAGAATCAATAACATGAAAAGTAATTGTTTCATCAAACTGAAACATGAGTGGCACAATAGAGTTCTATTTGTATAGCTTTTGTTAAAATAAACTTTTTATTTTAGGAGTGTTGGATTTACAGAAAAATTAAGGTAATATAGAGTTTTCTTGAACCTCACATCTGGTTTCCCCTATTAATAACATCTTATGTTAATACAAGTATCATACATTTGTTGCAATTAATGAACCAGCATTGATGCATTATTAACTATAGCCCATACTCTATTTAGATTTTTTTAGTTTTTACCTAATGTCCTTTTTCTGTTTCAAAATCCCATATGATACACCACTTTATATTTTAGTCATCATGTCTCCTGAGGCTCCTCTTGGCTGTGACAGTTTCTTAGACTTTCTTTGTATTTCTTAGACTTTCTTTGTATTTGTTTTTTTGTTTCAAAATCCCATATAATACACCACTTTATATTTTAGTCATCATGTCTCCTGAGGCTCCTCTTGGCTGTGACAGTTTCTTAGACTTTCTTTGTATTTGATGACCTTGACAATTACGAGGAATACTAGTTAGGAGTATTGTAGGATGTCCCTTTGCTGGAATTTGATGTCTGCTCTTGATTCCACTGGGTTTATGCGTTCTTGGGAGGAAGACCACAGAAGTAAAATGCCATTTTCATCACATATCAGTAGTACATATTATCCACATGAGTCAACACTGTTGAGGTTAACCTTGATTACATAGTGAGGTTGTGTTAGGTGTCTCCATAATAGCAGTATAGCATTACTCTCCTGCTCCCCCTGTTCCACGTTGGATTCTTTGGAAGGGACTTACTATGCACAGCCCATGCTTCAGGAGTGGAGATTTTATGCTCAATCTTCATGAGAGTGGAGTGTCTGTATACATCACTTGAAATCATTCTGCACATGAGGTTTGTCTCTTCTGTATGGAGTTAATCACTTATTTACATTTGTATGAACTTATGGATATTTACTTTAGGCTTTGTGTTATAATCCCATACTACTTTATAAATTTTGTTGATCAAATTGTTCCAGCTTTGGCCATTGGGAACTCTTCCAGTTAGCTCCTGAGTCCTATGTATAGTTTTTAGGTCGGCCACAGTGGATTTTAATAGTTCATGACATCTCTTTCTCTCTTCACACAATAACTCTATAATTTTGGAGAAGAAGACAGATTATTTGGCCATGTTAGTAGAAGGTAACTCTACCAGATAGTGATATCCATTTTCTATTTTTATTTTTATCTTAGCATTTTGTTAATTTATACTGTCTCAAGAAAAACAGACATGTTTTGCAATTTACGTTAATATGTTTGCCAATTATTTCATGCTTTAAACAGCACTTTTTTTTTTTTTTTTAAACTTCTGAGATGTTGAAAAGGAGGCTGGGGATAAAAAGAGGCCCCATTCAATTCCAACCTTCCACTGACCTTTTACTTTTGTTTGAAGGCATTGGAGTTAAAATACAATCTCTTCTGTAGAGGAAGACTGCAGGATCCTCCTTTATATCCCTCTCACCTGCTTTCTTACCATTCCTCCCCTTTTGTCTTTTGCAAAATGATGGGGAAACATCCTATTAGGGCAAAGATTAGGTTGCATAATCCTGCCACTGCCCCTTAGCAGCACCCCCTCAACCTGCAGCTGAAAGAACTTTCCAATCTGTCCACCCTTGGGAAAAATGTTGAGACTTTTCTTATGATTTTTTCTCCTCTTGGGGGCAACACCAGATTGGGAGCAGCCTGATGTTTTGGAGCAGCATGTTTTTAGGGTTTGATTAGAGAAACTGGTATCATGATTTATAAGTAGGTACCACTACATTTTATTGTATACTGGAATTTCAGTTCAGAGTATAAAATACTGCCCAAAGACACGAAATACAGCATGATAAAAGGAAGTGAGAGGTAAGAGGTGGAGTTCTTCAGTTACTTTGTTGTTTTGTAGTATATAAGACACTGATATATTGTAAATCATTGATTTAGTATTCATTTATTTTGTTGGTGGCATCATGATCTTTTAAAATGAAACTTTTCATTAGCTTGGATCTATAATCTCTGTCACTGGAAAGCTTTGCCAATTTCTTTTATGTGATATTGTTTATTTCCTTATCTTTTTATTGCCAGTGACAAGGCATAGCACAAAGCCCCACTGAATAACACCAAACACTATTACATTGCTAGGTAACAGAGGGATGAAGGAAGGACACACAGACATTGATATTAGAGAAACACTGTGTTGTATGCTATTTACTGCATTAACTCAACTGACTCCTACAAATAAACTGGGCTCTGTTCATCCAGGGATTTTTAGCTCCATATGATTTATCTAGAGAAGTTTTTCCTGAAAGAACTGCTGGCATTTCTTTGTCTTTTGTCAAATGAGTGGGGAGGAATGACAGAGCAGGGTGCTATAAGAATGTCCAGAATAAGATACTAATTTCCATTGTGAAATGATGTAATATTTATGAAAGCACTATAAGATTGTAAGATAGTGTTATTTTTACTTATTACTGGCTTGGTACATGAGCAATGCACATATGAGTCTCTTTGCTGGGTTGAGGAAGAGCTTATATAGCACTAGAATGTAGTGGAAGAAACTCCAGTGAGACTTTTTAAATTTCACTTTCAACATTTTTAGGAGTTAGATCACAAGCACATGAGAAGAAGCTCAGGCAGGGCATATAGCATTTAATACCTGGATTACCTTACGTTATGAATATACATTTGATGCTGATCATAGTAAAACCTTTCATTTTTTGGCATATAAAAGATGGATGAAAATCCCCCACCTGTGGCTGGTAAGATGTTCCAGAAGGATGTTCTTTTAATAATTATAAAAGATTGTCAAACTTTTACATATACAACCTGTTAAATCCACATAGCTGAAGGAGGTTGGAATTCTATGAATCTAGAATCTATGGATTACAGAAGTGTTTATTGTTCAGAAATATTTCACTAAAATCAGGTGTTCTGATGTCATTTTTCCTTATTTTGTTATAAAAGCGTATGAATAAGACACTACTGAGGCAATATAATTGTTTCCAGTTTTTCTTCCACGGTAGCCTAGTTATTGTTTAAGCCCTTTAATCATCCGTGGTGTTTGCTTTAAAAATGAACACCCTATGCTCACACCTGTTACCACACATTAGGAAAGAAGACCAACATGTTTACAAGGATGGGACAGAACAGAATTTAGTGGAATTCATAAAACACCTATATTTATTAAAATGCATAATATTATTTTCTAACTTTAAATGGTGAAAAACAACAACAACAAGATATTTGGTGATGAAGCAGCTGTCATGGCTAGAGTCAGAAGCAAGTGCACTATCTCCATTTGAGAACCACAGCTATGGGGAAAGCGTGACTTCTAGGGCAACATAGGAAGGGCACAGTCCTGAAATCCCAAGCCCTTTGTCCACTCTCAAGGCTAAGATAGCACAGGTGTGTGGGCACGTGCATGCCATCAGTTGTATCGTTTCCTGAAGGACCTGCTTTTGCTCAAATATAGAGTTTGGCATAGAAATGTGCAATAAATATTAGGGGTTTTAATTTTTATCTAGAAGACCTTTCGTTAGATTTTAAGCTATTTGAGAGCAGGGACTGGGCAATTGTTCATCTTTATACCTCCATAGAATTCCCATGATACCTTATACTTAGTAGGTTCTCAATATTTTTTTCTTTTTTGTAAAATCGAATTATTGAGTTTAGATTTAGGGGGAGTTGGGAATAATAATGAATAGTTGAGTATATATGTATTCAATTACTAATCATTTATTGGATAATATTTTGAGGCCTATTATGTGCTTCCATCAGGCTTTTCTCTGAGGATATATTGGAAAACCATAGACATAGGTCCTCATTCTCATGCAGTGGGTGGCTGATGCGAGTAATGTTTTTAAAAAATATTCAAACTATTAGTAATCAGATATTCACATGAACTAATATATAAAGCAATGCACAAACAAAACTTAAAAATACTTGTTTTACTTTCTGACTTAACTAGTTAACTATGTTCTAACTTGAACATAAGACTGTTTATACCAAATACAAATTGGTCAAATCATTCTAATAATTTCCAAATCATTGGTTGATTTTTAGATAGTGTCAATGTGATATTTTGTTTGGGAAAGTTGTCAAAAACTGTGATGCCACTCTCTGAATCATGACATAGCCAATCACATCGAACTTTTCAATGACCTCCTTATTAAGTTTTTTCCTAGTCAGCAGGTCCATGCATTTGCGGGTTGGCTGGCATGACTTTCTTGGGTCAGGGCAGGATACACACCTGGATGTCAGCAATACCCTTGTGGCTAGGACCCAAGGAGACTCTGACTTGGTCCTCTGTCAACACCACCTGCCTTCTACATGCCCCCTCCTGTCTGCATTTTGCCACTCTCAGGCAGTGACAGCCACTGCCCAAGACTCCATGGCCATAGTCACCTCTTTGTGTGCTAAGCAGATGTATGGGTGGAGGTAGGGGACACATCTTCACCAACACTACATTCAGCCCCATTCTCAGCCTCTAGCGCTACAGCCATATCTTTAAGTGACTTCTTATTAGGCAATACATGCAGAATTTAATGATTGAAAGTAGATTAGTATTATAACAACCAGTTCAGGAAAATGTCAGTATTGCACCTATATAATATTTTAATATTAAATTGCTAGAAAAGTGCCCTCTTCTGTCTGAACATGTAAAATTAGTAAAATCAAGAAGAAATACTGTTAAAGCAATGTATCGTTGTTGAATGACAATTTGTGTGCAAGGCACTTTTCTTTGGGGCAAGAGGGTTGGGGCCACATAGATAAAAGTATAGGATACGAATGATACCAACAAGGTTTGGTGTTGAAAAATATTCTTAGTGACTTTGGGATTACAATGTGAGGCTTATAACTGCCTGTTCATGACCGTACAGTACGACTGAAAAGCTTACAAGTTAGTCAACTATATACTGAGATGACAATAAAAGCATATGGGAGAGTCCTTTGTGCTCCATAGGTATTCAATAGATGTCAGTTCAGCTAAGTTTATGAAGCCACTGGTATAGCAGTAAATATATGACTGTGTGTATTAGCTGTGGCCCCATAACTGAAATGTTAATCTCAGTAGATTACTGCTCATATTTACGGCAGTAAAATATTTATATTCTGAATCCATGAATAAATAATGCTGATGGATCAAGATGTAGTTCAGGATTATGGGTAAAAAAGCTGATACCACAGGAACAGAGCCACATTCTCACCTCTGTGTGGATGCATAACAAACAAATGTGACATATATTATTCTATTATATATTATATATTATTATATTATACATATTCTATTATATATTAATAATAATTAAATGATGAATGTTACAGCACAGCATCATTGATACATATAATTATATATTATATATTATTATATTATACATATTCTATTATATATTAATAATAATTAAATGAATGTTACAGCACAGCATCATTGATACATATTTGGATGATACTTTTTTATTTGTGGTAAAATATACTTAACATAAAACTTACAGCTTTAACCATTTTTAAGTGTACAGTTCAGTGGCATTAAGTACATTCGCATTGCTGTACAACTCGATGATAAATTCTTAAGACCAAGGTCATGTTGTATCAGGTAGGTTTTTTTTTTTTTTTTTTTTTTTTCCTGAACATAGAAGAAACAAACGTTTATCCAGAGTCATTGACTAAAGCTTGACTGTATCTTGTTGATCCAGGGAAATCAGTAGGAAGGAGGATACAAGGGAGGAAGAATATAGATAACTTATGCAACCCTCACCATTTTAAAATAAGTCCTACTCTACATTTTAGAATATTCATACAATTTTTTCTTTGCATTTGAGGTGGTGCTTTCCTCACATGATGACAGAATATTATTAATAGTTTGTAAATGAAAATTCAGTCTGTGAATCCATCCTCAGTAATCTACATTTAAACCAAATGGGCAGTGCATGTACCTATTACTGTGGAGGTACGTGGAGATGGATAAGGAATGAAATGTATCAAAGCATCAAACATTTGTCCTGAATGTAGTGTTGAAGGTGTTAGAAGCTAATGGAGTTCCGTAGTGCTTCTTAGAACAGCAGGCTTTTTAGAAGACTTTTGTTTTTTAAAAGAGTGAAATGACCATTAATTGTTAGTATTAAAACAATATGTAAAGTCAAGATTAAAATTTAGCACTGCTATTTTATTCTCTTTAACATCTTTTTATATTGCATAAAGGGAAATTAAATATGAAGGAATATAATTACGTTTTGTAATCTTAAAAGTTTTGCAACTTTTTTTTTAGTAAGGATGTTGACCAAGATTACATTTTCCTTCTTTAGTAATAAGGTTTTTAATCCAGAGCTACTAGTGAAATCACTTTTATACAAATATTTCTAAAAATTAAAAATTCCTCGTAGACACAAGTGAATTCTTCATTTATCCATTTGAATATTTTATTCTTAATTTTTGAATATTGTGTTGTAATATTGACAGATCCATGAATATTTAGGATAACAACATTAGCTACTTAAGCACTGTCATGTCATACCAACAATATATAGATGATTTCATTCCAAAGTTTTATGGCTTTTCAAAATCTTCACTATTTGAAATAGTGAGTTGTATAAATAAATATTCTGGCAACTTTAAAAAATAAAATATTCTGAGAAAAGGATTTCTATGTGGCAATTTCTGTTGTTGTTCCGAGTATGAATTAGTTGAGTAAACACAGAGAATGACAGAGATTTATGTTTGCATTGTCAATGGCTGTTTCCAAGTTAATAATCTCTGTTAAGTTCTGGCTCCTCTAGCATAATACCTTACTACCTCCAAACGTACTTAGTTATATTCCTATTAATTACTTTTGCATATTATTTACCTAAAGTAGAGTAGTCTTGCACTGAAAAAAGATGTGAGTATACTTGGAAGTACAGTTGGGATTAGATTCTATCTCTAAATAAAGGTTGTGTGTTGTTTTTCTCCTGGTTAGATAATTCTTTGAGTCTTAAAACAGGTATTATAAATCTCTGAGAGACTTTCTCTATGTCATTTTCATTTTCTTATGTGTGTCTTTATCCAACTTTCAATTTAAGGAGTTTTGTGAATTCTCTGCATTTTTACTTTCAATGAAAAACATTTAAGCAAGAGTTCTAAGAATCTAACCTGTTGTGATACCCTATTTGGTAATTCTTTTCAGCATTTCTTATTTGATAAATTAAAACAAGAAAAAGAAAAGCTATTCCACCCAAAAGGAAGAATCTAGTTGGTAGCTGGATGGCTAGTTGTTCTGGGGTGTGTGTGTGTGTGTATGTCTGTGTTATCAGGAAACTTAGTGAGTAACAGGACTCTTTTACTGTGGAAAAAGCAAGAATCCAGTAAGGTAATGGGGATAATGCAGTGTGGCAACTTAAATATTTATAGCAAAGTTGAAAAATCAAAACACCACCTGGAGAACCCATAGAATCCATACACAGTCAAATGAATTTTGAATGACATATAAGACAAATCTTGCTTTTCATATAATTCTAGTATAAATGTTAGTATATTTAGATAAAATATTGTTCCAAAATGCTAGGGCAGCCCAAAGTAGATTGATTCCTGTACTATTTTATACTTAGAGCTAAGGTATGGTCAAGAAAAAGTTAAGCGATATTGTAGGCAATCAGCTGCTGCTGAGTGTCACTGTGGGCAATCTATTTTGCATGTTGGTGAATAAGATACAAAGATAAACTCTAAGAAAACATCACTCTCATCATGTCTCAGTGGAAAATTGCATTTTTTGGTCTTGCCCCTTCTAATGCATCTTCCACACTTATAACTAGGTCAACACGTGAATTTGGTCATGCGTGCTCCCTGCTGAAAGCTATTCTGGCTCCATATCACCCAAGGATGGAACCTCAACTCTGTAGCATAAACTGTCAATGATAATTTGATCATTGCCTTCCTCTCCACATCCTTGTTTGCCCACTCAACACCATTTTTCATTGTAGCAACGCACTGTTCTCCAAACTTATCTTATGCTGTTGTACACATTCATCAGTTTGCACATGCAGTTTCTTCCTTCTGGAACATTCCTCTTCTCTCTTCCCATTGATAAAAGATGTCACCTCTTTTGGGAAGTTTCTTAATGTCATTTTGTTATTTCTATGCTTTCATATGCATCATATGTTTCATGCCTGTCTTACAAGATGTGATGTCATTGAAGGAAATAGCTCCATCTATTAACCAAACTCAGTACTCAATGTTTGTTGGATTATATTAAGTTGAATAGATGGTGTTTACATTCTAGCTGCATATAAATACAAACAAAAAAAGTTATATGGCAAGACAAAAATGAATAACAGCTTAATATACTGCCACAGTCAGGTATCACAGAGTCATATGTGATTTTTGCCAGATGACCATGTTAAGAGGCAGGCGCAGTTATGGGAACAGCAGTCATAGGCAAGACCACGCTGCTGGCCCTGTTTGAGCTCCAGGAAGACTTCACGTTTAGTTTTTCTTCTTCCACTCACTCTCCGACTTGTTTCTAAAGATTTTACTCCGACATGATTTAGAGACAGGTGTTTCTTTTTTAAAATGTATTTAAATCTTTGAAAAGTATATAAATGCATACTATCAAGCGTCTGAAAATCTAAAAAGGAATATGCTGCGAGACATCTATCTCCTAACCCTGTCTACCATTTGTCCAGTTCCCATTGGCCCGAAGAGATGATAGTCATGAAGAGATTTGTTATGCTTGTACAAGCTGGTACACACATATATTTATATGTTTTTTCTCTCTATTTTTAATAGGTGAAAGAAAGTGAGAATGCATTGCTTAACTGACACATATCATAAGACTGCTTACTGAGTGCTATAAATTATAAGGCCAATTGTTGATCAGATAATTCCAATAATTTTTAAATCATTGGTCAATTTTTAGATAGTGTCAATGTGATATTTTGTTTGGGAGGATTTTTCTACATTAGCATATCAGTCAGGATAGATTACTATGCTGATCCTAAAATCTCTGTGCCTCAACACGACATAGGTTTATATGTCACCCATACTATGTGTCTAGTGAGTGTCAGCTGTTGTCCCAGTCCATGTCATCATCTTTTTTTAAGTTTTATTTGTGCATTGATTTATATTTTAATTCATCTGACCATCTGGTTATTAATATTTGAATATTTTTTCATTTCATTCTCAGCCTCTGACTCCAGGAGCATGAGGACCTACATGCATGTTTGCTTATTGAGGATTAATATCAGTGTTTTGCTCACTTCATAAAAGAATTGAGAGGTTTCCCACATTTTTCTGTTTTGCAACGCAATGTTTTTTTTTTTTTTTTTTGTCTTTTGTCTTTTTCCGTGTCCGGCAATGGATCGCAACCCTCAGTGTCGCCCCCGTACTGGACCGGGGACCGGCAACAGGATCGCAACCCTCGGGGTCGCTCCCACGCCTCGCTCAGCCAGTGAGCGGGAACCGGTCTGTATGTGGGATCCGAACCCTTGGGCGGGAGTGTGCCACCGGGCCGGCCCGCAACGCAATGTTTAAAGAGAATTAGTATTATCTGGTTGTTCTTTTTTTTTTTTTTTTTTTAAATGGCCTGCCAGAACTCCCCCTGGGAAACCAGAGACATATTTCTTATCTCTGTTCTTGCATTAGACCACAGAAGGGAAGTTGCTTTGTAGGGTTCTGTGTAGTAAAATTTGAATGTAAAATGGTAGAGAAAATTGTTTTTTTCCCTATTTATAGAAAAATGAGAAGTCTTTGTAAAAGATTTTTATTATATCATGAGAAAATTAAAAACTAAAAATGATTTTACCAACAATTTCCAGCAATTTTCATGTCAAATTTAATTGAGAAAAAAGTAATTTTTGAGCATGTACTGCTTGATTGTTAAATAAATATATTCTTAAAATTATGCTGTACCTGTTAACTAATTGATGGCGTTTGCAAAAACCCATTTTTTTGTATAAGGTACTCTAAAAAACTGGTTCTTGATGTTTCTGGTCTTACATCCTATCAATCACTTTATTCAATTTTATTATTTTGCACCAAGAAGGTGGTCAATACTATTTTAAAAATTATTATTATTTTCTAAATGGAAACTGGAAAAGGAGAAAGGAACTCCCACGCTAAAAGCTGGAAGCTGTCAGCCTTAGTTGTCTGAGTAAGTTGACATCTCAGCCTGTCCTTTCAAGATACTTCCACAGTTTCTCTGTAGGCGAGCTCTTGAAAAATCTAGAATCTACTGGAATGCTTTAAGCTTCAGGAATAGAATTCTTGACTGAATGTGAAGTAAACAATGGGAGGCTGTTTTTCTCCCGTAACAAGTAAGGAGATAAGTGCTTCCAGGATGGGTTCAGCAGCTCCACCAGTCCAGACCCCTGGGAAGACTGCTTGGGATTCTCTTGACCTTCCCCCATTCTCACAATGTGACTGCCTCAGCATCAAGTGTGACAGCTCCTTACCAGTTCTCAAATTCAGGAAAAAAGGAGTAAAATTTTCTTCATACATATTTCTTTCTCTTTTTATCAAGACGAAAATCTTTCTCAGATATATCTCCGTTGGATACATTGGATATGAATAGGTCAAAGCCTGCTAAACAAACATTCCCTGGTGAAAGGAAGTGCGATTACTGTGACTCCCAAATACCAATCATAACTCACTCCCTGGGGCCCAGCACATCACTGCCCAAAACCTGAACTGAAGAAGTCCAAAGTAGTTCAAAGTAGTTCTCCTGTTAAAAGGGAAAAAGGGTAGGCATTTAAGTGTCTACTTCAATACCTGAAACCAAACTCTAGTGACCTTTGTAAGGAGAATATGGAATCATGTGTTGCATTTCTGTGTTCTCATATCCACTAATTCCTAGCAATGATTGTCCTGCTCCCCAGCAGGGTCTTCATTAATCCATATGTTGATGACACAAGGGTCATTTCTTCAGCCAAGCTCTCTCTTCTGAGCTCCAGATCCATGTATTTATCTAACTATGGGGTGTTTTCCATTTGGATGTCTTGTAATTACAAAAAACTCAACAGGTCCAAAACTGAATTTGTTATCTTTCAGTCCAGCTTGCTCTTCCTCTTGGATTCTCTACGTAGTTCAGAAAATGTTGCATTACTTCCTAGCTACTTAAGTAAAAATCTAGGAGTCACTCTGGCTCCTGCTTCTTCATTAAAACTCACATTCAGTCACTGAAGTTTGCAATTTTTGTCTTCTAAATATCTCTCAGATCTATGTGCTTAATCCATCTTTGCTAGTTTGCTCAGGCTACCATAACAAAATACCACAGATTGTGTGGCTTAAGCAACAGAAATTTATTGTCTTGCAGTTCTGGAGATAAGCAGTCCAAGATCAAGGAGTCAGCAGGTTTGGTTTCTTCTGAGCTCTCTCTTCATGGCTTGCAGATGGCCGCCTGCTTGTCCTCACGTGGTCTTTCTTCTGTGCCCTGTGTTTCTCTCTGTGTCCAAGTTGCTTCTTATGAGGACATCAGTCAGATTGGATTAGGACCCATACGAACGGCCTAGTTTTAACTTAACTCTTTAAAGGCCTTATATCCAGATACAGTCGCATTCATAGTACTGGGGTTAGGGCCTTAACATGTGAATTTGGGGGTGTGGGGAGCACAATTCAGCCCATAACACTGCCCCATTCTACTTTCTTAATTTTGACCGTTATCATTTCCTACTTAGATTACTGCAACCACCGCTTTTGTTTCCACTTTTGACCTTTTCCCCAGTTTTTTTCTTTTTCAACTATAGTATTCTTTATTTCTTGTCATGATACTCCATGTTTAAATACTTCCAATAATGTTTTTACAACTGTAACCTGGTATATAAGGCCCTTTGTCATCTGTCTCTTTCCATTTTTATCTCTGGACAATTCCTTCACCACCACTCTCTATCAAATCCATTTTCTAGCCATATGGATCTATTTTTAGATCCTCTAAGTGATCTCTACAGACTCTGGGTCCTCAGACACCCTGTTTGTAACTTAACTTTCAATGTGGAATAATATGCCGTCTTCCGTTGACTCCACCTGCTGGAGTCATTACTGCCATCCCATCACTTTTAGTCACTTAATCAGAACTTAAGAAGTTCCAAGCATAGTACTAAGGAGGAAATACTAAAAGGGACCCCCAACATTTAACAACTAAATTATTGACATAAATCCCTGAAACAAAAGTCAGTGTCTTAACTATTAACATCTGTGGTGTTTTCAGAGTTATAAGCTAATATGATAAGGTTAGTTAGTGCTTTGCCTTTAGAGCTTACACCACTGAGAAATCTATGCAAGTCATTGGGTCTTTTCCTTTCCTTTCAGAAATCCATATATAAAACCTCAAGAAAATTTCAAGTCTTTACTATCTCTTGAGAAAATGATCCTGTAATATTTCTGGTGATCCAGTGTCCATTTGATTAGATATACACCATTACCTTAATTTGATGCAATGCAAGAATCATTAGAATCAGAGAAGAATCATGATGTGATAAAACAACACTTTTTTTTTTTCCTTTTTGTCTTTTTTTCGTGACCGGCAACCCTCAGTGTCGCGCCCGCCTCTCGCTCAGCCAGTGAGCGGCCGGTCTGTATGTGGGATCCGAACCCTCGGCGGGAGCATCGCCACGTAAAACAACACTTTTAACAGCCTTGTAAAGAAGCACGGTACTTTATAGTTGACTCAGAATCTTTACCTGCTCTACTGCTTCCGTAGAGGATACATTGGCTGTAAAAGGAATGAAACCAGCAGTGTTGTCTGTTTGCCTGGTATAAGTTATTACTCATTTTTCTTTGGGAGAAAGGAGATTGCTATTCTGAGGTTGCTGTATGTATGTATATTCAACACAAAAGACATCATTTTTTCTTGCTGATTTTCAAAGCACTAGAAAAGAACTCTCACCCATCCTTTTATTTTTTAAGCAGTAACATTTCTTATTAAGTCAAAGAATCATCTTTCCTTTACTTATAATGCCTTTCCAATTCCAATTATTGTATTCAGAATGACCTTTCTACAGTCAAATTTATTGGACTCTTCTTTGTTTCAGCATTTATACTTCCAGAAATTTAAGCTATGAAAGTAATCCAAAAGAGGCAAAGATTTTATGCACAAGTGTATTAATTGTCTCATTATTTATAATTTGAATAATGAAAATATTGGAAGAACACTAAGTACTTAGTAGGACAAGAGTTAAATAAAATTTGATAAATAAAATGTGTAAAAGATTGATGAGGAGGCTTATGTATAGGAGGACTACTTTTATTATAATAGCAAAAAATCAGGGAACAAATTTGCAGGTACGATAGATCATTAATTAAAAACACACTGCATATGCACAGAGAAAATATGGAAAGAAATATGTGACGATGTTAAAACTGAATATCTCTGGACAGTGAAATAATAAAGGATGCTATTTTCTTTTCTGTACTTTTCTCTATTTTCTGACTTTTCTACATTTATTATGTACTATTTTTATAATCTCTGAAAATTTATTTACAAAATGATATTCAAACAGTCCTTTTAATAACACGGAAATATTAATTTAAAGAAATAGAATGTAAAATATTAGTCGTGATATGATTTTAATTATTTTAAGCAATGAAAATAAATTCCAAAGTATCAAAAATGGCTGCTTTCAAAGAGTGGATTATAATCATTTACTCTATATAGTTTTTTGGAATCGCTCAATATTTCCATAATTTGTATAACTTTTTATATGTATAATTTAAAGTGGCAAAAAATACACAGAACTGTTTAAAATATATTGGGATCAATGAGTTTCAGAAAATAATGGGAAGAAAGTAGTTTTCAAATATATATGGGGAAAAGAGAAACAAGAGATTTTAAAAGTAGCATTTGTAAATAATGTTAGTTATAAATCGTTTAATAGAGATTGAATTTGAAAATTCCTTTGTTTTGTCTTTTATGATATTTCTATGGGCATTAATCCTACTCATCAATCTAGTTGTTTTTTAATTTCACTTTTTTTTTTTTTAATGTTACCAGTGTATCATGTACACGTGGATAAAGCCTAGTACTACCAAAGTGGTCATCAGGAAAAGCACCAGTCTCTCTCAGTCCCCATTCTACTGCTCCTACAAACACTTTAACCATTTAAATCATTTCTGATTTTGGTTCTTCTGTCACTTAATACTATAACTTTAGATAATGTGCTTACATAGTAATTGATTTATCAACTTTAGTTATTATCTCTATTTTTCACTGCGAAATACGGTGGTTTATCTCATTATACAATCTCCCCCCACAATTCCCTCCCCTTTTCAATTTTGAATGGTTATGTATTTCAAAAAAGTTCTTCAATTATATATCTGTGTAGCTTTTGATAATACACTTTAATTTCTGCTCTTGTCCGCTAGTCTTTAGATGTAGCCTCTTTCTTCCTATGTTCAGGGAGGATATTAGCACCTCTCCTCTTCCTCACACTTTAATCCAACTCCATTTTCTAACCTCTATTAGCTATAACTTTACTTGTACTTTATCAAGGTAGATAACATTCATATTCTGTTCTAAAAAAATAATAAATCCTCTCATGCTTTAACTTTAAGTAGATTCTAAAGATGATGAGATAAGATTACTTTCCTTCTTTATGGGTCCAGTATCCATTTCTCATGCCTCTTGAATCTGTCAAGGTCAAATGAGTACCATTGTTTCCTTAGTCTCCATTAACTGCTCAAAATCACACCACATTTTGGTTTGCTTGATATATGTAAAATAGGTTTTTTGTGTTTTCTATTTTTCTGGTGTTTCTGTTCTTCCCTCTCCCTTCCTTTGGTAACAGTAAAGAAATATATGCCTTTTTCACAATATCACTAATCTCATTTGACCTTTTAAAAATATTGATTTGAATCTATGTCATTTTTCTTATTTGAGATATTTTACTGGTAGCCCAGTGTCTTCCTGTCCTAACTGAAACCCATTGCTTTCTAGGCTTGCTGCATAGCTGAGATTTCCTTTCTTCTGTTTTATTTTTGTTACTTATTGTAGAAAAACAAAAAACAACTTACAAAATATGCATAAAGTATAGAAAGTGAAAATTCAGTAGTCTCTTGCATACCTACCACTCAGGTTAAGAAAGAGAATCATTACCTTTAAAGCTCTGTGCGTGCGTGTCCCACTGTTGTCCCTGTCTATGCTTCCTAAGAGGTAAAGGTTATTCTGGATTTCATGCTTATAATTGCCTTGATTTTTCTTTCTTTTTTTCCCCATAGTTTTATCTACATTTTTCTATCCCTAAACAATATATTGTTTGGTTTTTCATGCACCTGAAGTTATATAAATGAAATTGTCATGTTTATATTCTTCTGTAAATTGCTTTTTCACTCAACATTGTATTCCCGAGATTTACCTGTGCTGTTGCATGCAGTTGCAGTTCGTTCATTTACATTGCTACATAGTTTTCCACAAAAATAAGTAAACCACAATTTATCAGTTCTATTCTTGGATTATATTTCACCATTACAAAGAATACTGAATAAATATTCTTGTGAAATTTTCTCTAAGATATATATCCAGGAGTTGAGTTGGTAGCTTAGAGTGTATGCACATACTTACACCTGCTACACAATGCCAACTTATTTTCCAAATTGCATTCCTCAAATTTGTGGGCCTTTTTTATTGCTTCTTTTGTAAAGAGTTGCCATTTTTATTATTTGAAAGTTTGTCATTTTTTTGACCGATTGGTATATGTGCTTTATATATTTTTATAGTATTTTAATATATTGCAAATGTCATCTCCCAGTTTGTGGCTTGAATTTTCACTTTCTTTATATGCTCTCTTTTGATAAACAGAAGTT
Organism: Galeopterus variegatus; assembly: GCF_000696425.1. NCBI lineage: Eukaryota > Metazoa > Chordata > Mammalia > Dermoptera > Cynocephalidae > Galeopterus > Galeopterus variegatus. Next base: position 156,749 of record NW_007729547.1, on the reverse strand, counting down.
CTTAATTTTGATATAATCTAGGATATCAACGTTTTCCTTTAGGATTTGAACTTTTTATGGTTAAGAAATCTTTCCCTACTCTAGGGTTTTAATCTTATCTTCTTAAAATTTATAGTTTTATCATTTACATTCAGTTCTTTATCCACATAGAATTTTTTTTGTGTGAAATCAGTAAAGATCTAATGTGGTCCCCCCCTCCCCCCCACCTTTTGTCTTAGCGCCTTTTACTGAAAAGTCCAATCTCTTTCTACTGACCTTCAATTCAGGTCTGTAGTAAATCAAGCTTCCATATATCTTTGATTTTGGGTACCCTATACTGCTCCTGTCCCGTTTGACTATCCCCAGTCCTCACCATNCACTTTCTTTATATGCTCTCTTTTGATAAACAGAAGTTCTTAATTTTGATATAATCTAGGATGTCAACGTTTTCCTTTAGGATTTGAACTTTTTATGGTTAAGAAATCTTTCCCTACTCTAGGGTTTTAATCTTATCTTCTTAAAATTTTATAGTTTTATCATTTACATTCAGTTCTTTATCCACATAGAATTTTTTTTGTGTGAAATCAGTAAAGATCTAATGTGGTCCCCCCCTCCCCCCCACCTTTTGTCTTAGCGCCTTTTACTGAAAAGTCCAATCTCTTTCTACTGACCTTCAATTCAGGTCTGTAGTAAATCAAGCTTCCATATATCTTTGATTTTGGGTACCCTATACTGCTCCTGTCCCGTTTGACTATCCCCAGTCCTCACCATCTTAAACTACAGCTTGATATTATTGATACTTTATTTATAGTTTAAACATTGTAAGTCTTGATGCCTGGCAAGACAGTTTCCCTACCTTGTTTTTCTTTTTATTTAGGAGTGTCTTGGCTATTCTGGATCATTTATTCTTCCAATAGACACATTTTGTGATAGCTCGTGATAGCTAGAAAGTATAGACACATTTTAGAATTAGCTTGTGAAGAAAGAAAGAAAGAAACAAACAACCACCGAAAACAACCCATTGATTCTCCGGTTATGATTGTATTGACTCTATAGGTCAATTTGGATAGAACTGACATCTGTCCAATATATAATCTTCCAATAAATGAACATGATATATCTCTCCATCTGTTTAGTTTTCCTTAATATCTTGAATGAAGCTTTAATATTTTCTCATAAAGGTATTGCATATATTTTGTTAAATTTATTACTAACTGCTTTGTGGGTATCTCTCCATCTGTTTAGTTTTCCTTAATATCTTGAATGAAGCTTTAATATTTTCTCATAAAAGTATTGCATATATTTTGTTAAATTTATTACTAACTGCTTTGTGGGGTTTTTTTTTAAATACTGTTTTAAAGTAGTGTCTTTATTACATTTTATGACTATTTGTTGTTGGTATTTAGAAATGCAATTGATTTTTACATATTGAATTTATTTCAGAAACTTTTCTAAAATGTTTTATTAATCCTAGTAACAAATACAATGTCCTTAGCACTGCATCTTATTTATTTATTTTGTCTTTTCTGTTTGATGTTTGGAATCAGTTTTCTATGCACAATTGATTAGAGTGCTTGGTATTACTGCTACTCGTGTACTAGGACTCTACAACCTCTAAGGGAAATCCATACACATATATTTTCTTGCACGGTCTGAATCTCATCTGCTTGAACAAACACATCATGTGCTTTATTTTTCCATTAATTATCTTTGTTCTATTGAGAGTTACATTGAAGTATACACCTGTTCGTAGTTCTGCTTCTCTGTTCAGTTTAACACTGAGTTTCTGCTGTGACTGAATACTTGTCAAGACAGTGGGCTAGATGCTAGGGCTGCAAGAATGGAGAACTTATTTCCTGTCTTCTAGTAATTTAGAGTCTGGCGGACTTTTCGACAGATTTGTTCCTGATTAATTCTTCCATGATTCTCAGGGTAATTTGTTTTCTTCAGGAAGTTCTACTTTTGATGAGCAGTTACTGAAAGCATAGCACTCTATGTGAGTGTTTTGTATTTTATAATCTTTGGGTTTAATCAAATAAACATGTGTGTTATTGGCCTGTCCCTGATTCTGTAGCACTTTTGCCATTCACTCTTTACTTTAGGGGACATCTTGGGATTACTAAAGAGTTAGAGTAGTAGTATATGCCAGAAAAGAAGTTGGGTCTTCCAGCTCCTGGGTTTGGCTACAGACATTTATCTGGACATGGGAAATGGGGGATCAGTATTGGAGTAAAGAGAAAGCTTGCATGCCCAATCCATTTTGAGATTTACTTGTTGTAATTTTTTGTCTTGTGTTTCTAAAAATATCTTAGGTACTTCATTTTCTGTTTTGAACGTCAGAGCAGTGTTTCAATTAAATTTGGTATTGTTTCCACCTCAACCCTTTACCTTACTTGCTCTGTGTGGTCTAGAAAGGCTGCTGTGCTTAGGAGTGTAAGGATTTTTCCATCTGAGACAACCGTCAGGACATTTCCCATTCTAAAGTCAATGATAATATGGCCAAAGGATCTGTTACTTTTCCTGAGCCCATGGTAACACTTTTAATTTCTTAAGCAGTGTCCTTGTTTGACCTCACCTTAAAGCAGTTTCCATAAGCTAAGCAGAAAAGACCATAGGGCAATGATTAAATAAATTATTATACATTCATATGACAAAAAATCATGCAGCACTTTAAAGCATTTTAAAAGAATTACTAATGTCAGAAGAAAATGCTCATAATATAGTACTAAGTAAAATTAGCAAAACAAATAATTACAGTGTGATCCATATTATTAATAATTACTGAAAAATTAATTGAGAAATATATGTGATTCTTGTATTTTTCTGGTTATTTTTTTCCTTAAGTGCTCTAAAATTTGCATGTGTTGTTTTGCCAATTGGAGGGAAATTTTCTAAAAAATAATAAAAATGTATTTCTTTATTTTTATTGTACACATTTGTGGGGTACAGTGTGTTGTTTCAATATATGCATATATTCTACATTGATTCACTTAGGGTTGATAGCATTAGTTTTGAACTTATTAGTCCAACACTTCTTCCCACCACGCCACCTGCCTCTGGTAACCATTATTGTATTCCCTACTTCTATGAGAGCCTTTTTTTATTATTATTTTGTATATTAGATCATGCAGTTATTGTCCTTCTGTGCCTC
>NW_007729547.1:115892-152901 GCF_000696425.1 Galeopterus variegatus | reverse complement strand
GAGCCTTTTTTTATTATTATTTTGTATATTAGATCATGCAGTTATTGTCCTTCTGTGCCTCGCTTACTTCACTTAACATGATGGTCTCCAATTTCATCCATGTTGCTACAAATAACAGGATTTCATTTTTTTTTAAATATAGTATTCCATTGTGTATATATACCAGTTTTCTTTTCCATTCATCTCTTGAGGGGCATTTAGATTGATTTGATCTCTTGGCTATTGGGAATAGTGATGCAATGAACATGGGAGTGCAGGTATCTCTTTGATTTATTGATTTCATTTCCTTTGGGTATTGTAGTGGATTGAATTGTGTCCCCCCAAAACTCCCTGAAGCTTAAATTCTGTCCCCAAGTTTTATGTATTAGAAACTTAACCCCCACTGTGGCTATTAAGAGGGTGGGAAGTCCTATTATGGTAATTGAAAGGGGAAGCCTTAAAGAGGTGACTGGATTGTAGGACCATGCTGTAGTAAATGGTTTAAAAATGGGGGTCATGAGTGTGGTTCTGAGGGCTTCTAAAGAAGAGAAGACTCTGTCTTTCTCTCTCTCTGCTCTCTCTGCTCCCATCAGCTTGCAATATCAGACCCCTGGGTCACTGTTGCCACCACGAGATGGACTTTGGACTTCCCAGCCTCAGAAACTGTAAGCAACAAATTTAACTTTCTAAATTACCCAGTTCCAAGTATTCTGTTATAACCAACATAAACGGACTAATATAGGTGTATACCCAGTAGTGGGATTGCTGGACCATAGGGTAGTTCAATTTTTAGTTCTCTGAGGAAATATACTGTTTCCACAATGGCTGTACCAATTTACATTCCCACCAACAATATAGGAGAGTTCTCTTTTCTCTGTATAGTCATCAGTATCTGTTATTTTCTGACTTTCTGGTAAGAGCCATTCTAACTGTAGTGAGATATCTCACTGTGGTTTTAATTTGCATTTCCCTGATGAGTAGTGATGCTGAGCATTTTTTTCATGTGCCTGCTGGCCATTTGTATGTCTTCTTTTGGTAAATGTCTGTTCAAGTCTTTTTCCCATTTTTTTTTTTTTGGAAATTTTTTTATATCACTTCATCTATTAATACATATACATCTATAACCAGAAAAAGACTTTAAAATGTGTAACCATTAAACCATTATTTACCTTAACAAAATTAACAATAATTCCCAAATATCATCAAATACATCTTTAAGTTCAAATTTCCCCAGTTGTCTCAGCACTATTTTTTGTTTTTTCTAATATCGAATCATAATTGATTGTACATATTTTGGGGAATCACTGTTGACATATGTTGATCAAACCAATATTACTGGCATACATACAGTTACAAATTGTACTTATTCTTTATGCCCTTTGTCCAATCTCTTCCCATCCCCCCTCCACCCCCCTCCCACCACTGATAACCCTAGATTTCTTCTCTCCCTCTGAAAGAGTAATGGTTACTCTCTTGATTTGTAGCCTAGATGATCTGTCCAATGCTCAGAGGTGTGTTCAGGTCCCCCAATATCATAGAACAGATGCTTCTTCTGTCACTCTAGAATGGGCTTTGTGGAGAGAGACAACCTCTTCTTTTCTTTGGTCTCTGCTGGTGACTCTCCNGAGCCTTTTTTTATTATTATTTTGTATATTAGATCATGCAGTTATTGTCCTTCTGTGCCTCACTTACTTCACTTAACATGATGGTCTCCAATTTCATCCATGTTGCTACAAACAACAGGATTTCATTTTTTAAAATATAGTATTCCATTGTGTATATATTCCAGTTTTCTTTTCCATTCATCTCTTGAGGGGCATTTAGATTGATTTGATCTCTTGGCTATTGGCAATAGTGATGCAATGAACATGGGAGTGCAGGTATCTCTTTGATTTATTGATTTCATTTCCTTTGGATATTGTAGTGGATTGAATTGTGTCCCCCCAAAACTCCCTGAAGCTTAAATTCTGTCCCCAAGTTTTATGTATTAGAAACTTAACCCCCACTGTGGCTATTAAGAGGGTGGGAAATCCTATTATGGTAATTGAAAGGGGAAGCCTTAAAGAGGCAACTGGATTGTAGGACCATGCTGTAGTAAATGGTTTAAAAATGGGGGTCATGAGTGTGGTTCTGAGGGCTTTTAAAGAAGAGGAGACTGTGTCTTTCTCTCTCTCTGCTCTCTCTGCTCCCATCAGCTTGCAATATCAGACCCCTGGGTCACTGTTGCCACCACGAGATGGACTTTGGACTTCCCAGCCTCAGAAACTGTAAGCAACAAATTTAACTTTCTTTCTAAATTACCCAGTTCCAAGTATTCTGTTATAACCAACATAAATGGACTAATATAGGTGTATACCCAGTAGTGGGATTGCTGGACCATAGGGTAGTTCAATTTTTAGTTCTCTGAGGTAACATACTGTTTCCACAATGGCTGTACCAATTTACATTCCCACCAACAATATAGGAGAGTTCCCTTTTCTCTGTATAGTCATCAGTATCTGTTATTTTCTGACTTTCTGGTAAGAGCCATTCTAACTGTAGTGAGATATCTCACTGTGGTTTTAATTTGCATTTCCCTGATGAGTAGTGATGCTGAGCATTTTTTTCATGTGCCTGCTGGCCATTTGTATGTCTTATTTTGGTAAATGTCTGTTCAAGTCTTTTTCCCATTTTTTTTTTTTTTTGGAAATTTTTTTATATCACTTCATCTATTAATACATATACTCTATAACCAGAAAAAGACTTTAAAATGTGTAAGCATTAAACCATTATTTACCCTAACAAAATTAACAATAATTCCTGAACATCATCAAATACACCTTTAAGTTCAAATTTCCCCAGTTGTCTCAGCACTATTTTTTGTTTTTTCTAATATCGAATCATAATTGATTATACATATTTTGGGGAATCACTGTTGACATATGTTGATCAAACCAATATTACTGGCATTTATACAGTTACAAATTGTACTTATTCTTTATGCCCTTTGTCCAATCTCTTCCCATCCCCCCTCCACCCCCCTCCCATCACTGATAACCCTAGATTTCTTCTCTCCCTCTGAAAGAGTAATGGTTACTCTCTTGATTTGTAGCCTAGATGATCTGTCCAATGCTCAGAGGTGTGTTCAGGTCCCCCAATATTATCATAGAACAGATGCTTCTTCTGTCACTCTAGAATGGGCTTTGTGGAGAGAGACAACCTCTTCTTTGGTCTCTGCTGGTGACTCTCCTTGTGTCAATGCACTCCAGTGGCTGGTGGACGTTGTGATGTCTAGCCACTTTTGCAGCAGCAGTGGTTACTGTGGTGGCTGTGGTGGGCCACCCACATGGAGATGATGTTTTTGGCATGCTCCTTGGTGCTGGCGATGTGCCTGGTATAGGCAGAGGGTCCGGTCCTTGGCTCCATGCCTCAGATCCCCTGGTGGCTGGAGGTGCTGGTGGTGTGCCTGGGTTGGAACTAATTTTTTGTCCTTTGCTTACTTTTAAAATGGGGAACTTCCTGTGGGAACCAGTACTTGAGCTGTGTGGTTTAGCTAAATTGCTGCTTTGCTGCTGTTTCTCTAGGGAAGAGTTATTGTTCAGCTCAGGGTTTAATGGCTGACCTTACAGGTACTTCTGGCTCTCCAGAGACTGGGTGCACCTTGGTTGTGTAGAAACTCTGATCTGGGCCTGAATCTTTTTATCAAACTGCACCCCATGCAATTCTGCATTCCTGACCAGTCTCCTCTGAGTGGTCCTGCGCTGATTGGGGGCAGACTGGCTGTCCTTGCTGTGTCCCAGAATTCTCCTGGTGGGCCTGTTTCCTCCACAGCCCGTGCTCCAAACACTTCCCATGGGATGGGCACTGCACTAGTCCCTTGTGATGACTCACCAGCCTCTGAATGGCTCCCTTTTCAGCTGTTCTGGCTCCTCACTTGTGCATGGGTCCATGGGAACCTTATTAGTGGTCTTGCTGTCCTGGGGGCCATCAAGGCCCTCTTCTCCCCTGCTGCGTCCAAGCAACTTCATCTGAAGGGCACAGCTGTGCTTCTGCTGGCTCCTGCTCCACGTGCTCAGCAGTTCTAGCCTTAAAGTAGCCACGGCCTGAAACGCTTCAAGCAGTTTTTTCTTTCTCTCATTGTGGCTTCTTCCGCTTTATGAACTCTGTAGGTCCCTCTTCTCACCCTGAGCTCCAGCAGCCCCAGCTTGGCTGTTGCTACATTTTTATAGTTGTAAATTGGTTGATTAGTGGGAGAGAGTCTTTCTGATTTNCCTCGGCGGGAGCGCCGCCACACTCCCAAGCACTGCACTCTACCGAGTGCGCCACCAGGCCGGCCCATCGAGTTGATTTTTTTCATATGGTGAGATATAGGTATCTAGTTTCAATCTTCTTCATGCGGATATCCAGTTTTCTCAGCACCATTTATTGAAGATAAGTTTACTCACTGTCCTTTTTCCAGGGTATATTTTTGGCACCTTTGGCAAAAATCAGTTGGCTGTAAATGTGTGAGTTTATTTCTGCGCTCTCTATTTTGTTCCACTGGTCAATTTGTCTGTTTTTATGCCAGTACCATGATGTTTCAGTTACTATAGCCTTATGATGTTATATTTTGAAGTCAGGTAGTATGATGCTTCCAACTGTGTTCTTTTTGCGTAAGATTGCTTTGGCTAAACAAGGTCTTTTGTGGTTCTACACACATTTTAAGATCATTTTTTCTATTTCTGTGAAGAATGTCATTGGTATTTTGATGAGGATTGTGGTGAATGTGTAGATTGCTTTGAGTAGTAAGGACATTTTGATGGTATTGATTTTTGCAACCCATGAACAGAGGATATCTTTCCGTTTGTTTGTGTCTTCAGTTTCTTTCACCAGTGTTTTATAGTTTCCATTGTAGAGGTGCTTCTGCTTTCTTGGTTAAATTTACTCCTAAAACCTATGGGATGCAGCAAAAGCAGTTCTATGGGGGAAGTTTATAGTAATAAATGCCTATATCATAAAAGTAGAAAAAATTTAAATGAACCACCTAATGCTACACCTCAAGGAACTAGAAAAACAAGAACAAACCAAACCCAAAATGAGTAGAAAGAAAGAAATAACAAAGTTCGGAGCAGAAATAAATGAGTTAGAGATTAAGATAAAATTCAAAAGATCGATGGAATGAGTTGGTTTTTTGAAAAGGTAAACGATCAATAAACCTTTAGTTAGACTAATGAAGGAAAAAAGAGAGAGGACTCAAATGAATAAAATCAGAAGTGAAAAAGGAGACTTTATGACTGATACCAGTGAAATACAAAGGATCGTGAGAGACTATGGAAAACAACCACATGCTGACAAACTGGAAACATAAAAGAAGTGGACAAATTCCTAGACATGCAAGTTACAAAGGTTGAATCATGGAGAATTACAAAACCTAAACAGACCAATAACAAGTAATGAAATTGAAGCCGTAATAAAAAAATCTAACAAAGAAAACCCCAGGACCAGACGGCTTCACTGCTGTATTCAAACATTTAAAGATGAACTAATACTGATTTTTCTCCAGCTCTTCTGAAAAATTGAAGACGAGGGAATATTTCCAAACTTATTCTATGAGGCAAGCATTACCCTCACACCAAAACCAGAAAAAGACACAACAAAAAAAGAAAACTACAGGCCAATATTCCTAATGAACATAGATGTGAAAATCCTAAACAAAATACTAGTGAACCTAATCCAACAAGACATGAGAAAGATAACTCACCATGACCAACTGGAATTTATCTCAAAGATGCCAAGATAGTTCAACATACATACACAAAGCAATAAATGTGATATACCATATCAATAGAATGAAAGACAAAAACCATATGATCATTTTAATAGATGAAGAAAAAGCATTTGATAAAATCCAACATCACTTTATAATAAAAATACTCAACAAATTAGGTATAAGATGAATGTACCTCAATACAATAAAAGCCATACATGACAAACCCACAGCTAACATCATACTGAATGGGTAAAAGCTGAAAGCTTGCCCCCTAAGAACTGGAGCAAGACAATGATGCCCACTTTCCCCACTCTCATTTAACATAACTGGACATTCTAGCAAGCAAAATAAAGCAAGAGAAAGCAATAAAGCACATCCAAATAGGAAAAGAGGAAGTCAGACTATACCTATTTGCAGATGACATGATCATCTACCCAGAAAACTTTAAAGACTGCACCAAAAAATTTATTAGAACTAGTAAATGAACTCAATAAAGTGGCAGGATACAAAATGAACACATAAAAATCAATAGTATTTCCATACACCAACAACAAAATATTTGAAGAAAAAATCAAGAAAGCAATCCCGATTCACAATACCTACCAAAAATAATAAGAATTTATTTTTTAAAAGAAAATATCACACATAAATACAACCAGTGAGATTAACATTGAGGCATTATAGGGCTATTTATTTTGAAAATTTTAAAATTTGAAATCAACTCTAAACAATTCTCTCTTGGTCACTGCCACTTGAAGTTTATTTTAGAGTTTCCTGTCAGCCATACTTGGGTGCCAAGGTTGTTGGAGGTGGGCGGTAGGCAACACGAGGCAGTGTGAGAACATCTAGGTGAGAAATCATTGTTAAGGAGGATTAATTGATAGTGTCAGGTTTAGTAAGCAGTTGATGGATGGGTAATTAGCAGAGCCTGAGTTTCAGGGTCTGGACTTTACTGGAGAGCTGTGGCTGTAGAAATAATTATAACTGAAAAGGAAGGTGAAAAGGTTGTTCTTGGTCCCTTGGGATGCAGCACAGGAAGCCAAGGTGTTAAGGCCTTCTTCTGTAGGAAGATACAGGTAAGATAATGAACTAGTCAGTGAATTAGAGATTAATCATCAAGAAGAAATCAAGAGCTCTGTTACTGGCAGGGTATAATATAGGCTGATAAGAAGGCTTGATGCTAAGTGACCACATAAAAGTCTTCTTCATTCTAACCCCTCCCCAACCTATCTACCCCTTGCCAGCTGCCCCCTACACACACCTTTGGTAAAATTCATCCTGGAGTCTTAGCAGTAGACAGTATTCCAATGCTGAAGGCAGAATCTCATTCTAATTTCTGCTGTTCTAATCTCTGGCCTTCTAGTATGAAGCCATTTCTTCCTCCTGGCAAATTGCCCGTAGAGAAGTGTATTTGCTGAATTGCTGACATCAAGTGAAATGAAACAAAAGCCCTTATAGAGCAGCAGTATTTAACAACCCCTGTCCCTACAGCAGTAAATTTCTGAAATGAAGTTTTGATGCTTCAAAATTAAGCTTTGGTGATAAAACTAGTAAGTCATGCTCTTTCTTAGGCATCTGATCTTAGATCACTTCTGGGTCTCTATTTCCTTTCTATAAATTCATGATATATTTTACCTCAGCTTTGAAGCCCAAATTCAAAAGGTAGTAGTATATGTGAAAACACCTTGTAAACAGTATGGTTTTATACACATGGTAGGTATTATCATTTATTCTTTAATGTAGAACATCCTTAAATGTGGGCAATTTTGTACAAATGTGTAACTGAGTTTGTGTTTGGTGTTGGAGGGGGATGAAGTGTGGTGTTCATTGACTGGTGAGCCCATTTGGGATGTTAAGCTTAATACCTCTCCCTTTCAAGTTTTAAAGGAGAAGGGAAACAGGACACTCCTGGAACCTAGTTTATTTTCAGTGAAAGAAAAGAAGAGATCTCAATCTAAAATAATATTATATTCTGCATTATATAGAAATACATATTTATATAAATAAAATGTTAAAATAATAAAGGAGTTTAATATTCAATTAAATTAATTAAATCAATTTTTTTTAACCTGGTATAGTTTCTTTTCCCTATAGAGGCCCACTAACTTTGAAAATATATCTATTGGAATTTTTTCAGTTCCTCTAACCTTTTAAGGAATATTCAAATGTTACCTAGTAGAAGATATGCCAGAACCAAGAGAAAAGCCCTCCTCTGTAAGATTCTGGATACTCAAATTTTAATCTTCTATTCTTTTATATAGGAAGTTTTTAGTTCATGCTTTTGATACTTTCAAGAGTTATGAATAGTTAAGTGAATTTATATTCAAGATATATCTTGAGCTCCTGGGAATAAAGATGCATTATTAAATGTATTAATATTTGGTTTATTTTTAAATTGATATTTGCTTTAAATTTACCAAGTATTGTATATGCCAACTGGAATATTACAATTTTTATGCCCTCTGCTACATGGGTCAGAATATTTGTGACATTGCAAGTAGGAATAATGTCCATATTTCTTAAGCTGGCTTTAAGACTTTCCACAGTTGCAAGTGCCCCAGATGCTCCCATCTTAGTTCCAGGGGCTTTTCCCCACTCAGTGAATTGCTCTACTCTCTGTATTCATCACGTTTCTGCCCTCTCTCCTTTCTATCTCTCCAAATCTTGCACTAGTTTCTCTACAACACATTTTCTGATTCATCAAGTCTATACCAATCTCTTTGTACTTATATAGGTCTAATATTTACTTAGTGTTTACCAGATATTACTATTCGTTTTTTTTTTATGTGTGTGTCCCCCAGTGCCCATCTTAACAGTAGATTTTTTTGGAGGACAGTCTCTATCTTCTATAGTATTTTTTATCCTTTATGCACTAACATAATATTTTACCCAAAGCAGAGTTTGGATATAGATTTGTAATTGACTATTACTCTTTTTTTTTTTTTTTTTTAAAGATGACCGGTAGGGGGATCTTAACCCTTGGCTTGGTGTTGTCAGCACCACGCTCAGCCAGTGAGCAAACCGGCCATCCCTATGTAGGATCCGAACCCGTGGCCTTGCTGTTATCAGCACCGCACTCTCCAAAGTGAGCCATGGGCTGGCTCTGTAATTGACTATTGTAATTCCCAACTACTCTTGCATAAACTGAGGCAGAGTTTACTGCTTAACTTAAAATAAGTTAGTAATATGAATAGGAATGGAACACAAAATTTAAGTGTGTTAATTTGTTTTGTGTTGCTATAACAAGACTGGGTAACTTGTAAAGAAAAGAAATCAATTTCTCACACTTCTGGAAGTTGGAAAGTCCAATATCAAGGGCTGACACCTGGCAAGGGCCTTCTTGCTGTCTCATCCATGGTGGAGGCAAAAGGGTGAGAGAAGGTGAGAGAAAGAGAGAAGAGGGCAAAATTTGTCCTTTTATCAGGAGCCCACTGCCATGATAACAAACTCTTCCACGATAATGGCATTAATCCATTCATGAGAGCCGAACCCTCATGGCCTAATCACCTCTCATTAGGCCCCACCTCTTAATACTGTTGATTGGAGATTGAGTTTCTAACACATGCTTTTGGGGGAAACATTAAAATCATAGCAATAGGATTTCTAGTCATCCTGAACTTGGCATTAACTTTAGTAGTTTTTTTTATTGGTTATGAATATTTATGGGACACAAAGCTGACCATCACCACTTGTGCCCAAGATATGATGGCCAGATCAATACTAGCAGCATACCCATTTCCACAAATTGCAATGATTCCTCATGTCCCCCACCCAATAAATCCCCTACCTCCCTCCCCCCCTCCTTTCCACACCCTACTCTGCAAACCTAGGTTTGCTCTCTCCCTCTGCAAGTCCAATGCACCACCATGGTCTTTCCTTCCTTCCTTCTTTCTATCTTAGCTCCCACTTATGAGTGAGGACATGTGGTATTTTCCCCTCTGTGCTTTGCTTATTTCACTCAATGTAAGTTTCTCCAAGTTCATCCATGTTGTTGTGAATGGCAGAATTTTGTTCTTTTTTATAGGTGAGTAGTTTTTCCACATTTATATATACATACATATACACCACATTTTCCTTATCCAGTTGTCCACTGATGGACATTTAGGTTGGTTCCATATCTTGACTATTGTAAATAGACCTGCAATGAACACAGGAGTGCAGGTATCCCTTCGACATGATGATTTCCATTCCTTTGGGTATATACCCAGTAGTGGGATTGCTGGATTGTATGGAAGATCTATCTGTAGTTGTTTGAGAAACCTCCATACTGTTTTCCATAGTGGTTGTTTTAATTTACAGTCCCACCAACAGTGTAGGGGTGTTCCCTTCTTTCCACACCCTCGTCAGCATTTATTCTCCATCTTTTTGATTATAGCCAGTATTTTAATAGATTTTATTTTCAGAATTGTTTCAGATTTACAACAAAATTGACAAGACAGTACAGAGAGTTTCTATATACCCCTCAACAGTTTCCCCTACTTTTAACATTTGGCATAATTAGTGAACAAATATTGATACATTATTAGTAACTGATGCTCATAATTTATTCAGATTTTCTTAGTTTTTACCTAATGTCTTCCTCCCCCCAGGAAACCACATTACATTTAGTTGTCATGTCTCCTTAGGTTCCTTTTGACTGTGTCGGTTTCTCCCTTTTCCTGTCTTTTGTTGACCTTGACAGTATTGAGGATTTGTGGTCAGATATTTCATACAATGTCTTTCAATTTGGATTTTTCTGATGTGTTTTCATGATTATACAGGAGCTATGTGTTTTGGGGGGGAGGAGCAGGAAGATAACAGAGGTAAAGTGTTATTTTTATCACATCATATCAAGACTATATACTGTCAATATGATTTGTCACTGACGTTGACCTTGATTACCTGGCTGAGGTACTTGTTTGTCAGGTTTCTTCACTTGCTTTTTCTCTCCTCATTTTATACTATTTCTTTGAAAGGAAGTTGCTGTGCTTAGTCCACACTGAAGGAGTGGAGCGTTATGCTTTTCCTTTAGGATGGAGTATCTACTTAACTTCTTTGGAACAGGTCTCTCATTTCCCACTATTAATTTATTCAGTCATTTATTTATATCAGTATGGACTCTTACTTTCTGGCACTACAAGATATTCTAGGCTAATCTCGTATATTTCTTACCATGGTCCTAGAATCATCCATTTCTCCAAAGATCCTGGTTCCTTTAATTGGAGAATGGCATTAGAACCTAAGATAGGAGTGTTAGGGATGTTTGCATACTGGAATGTCATTTTGTTTAGGCCTTCTCAGTTGACAGAGAAATATGTGTATATACTAACCTATACAAGCATGCACATGCACACACATTTCTATATGTAGATATCTTTATCTATGTTAAGCCAAACATAGATTCTTCCCAATAACTCTAATCCTAATCTATTACCAAGTGAATTATTCTAGCCCCCTCCTCTTGCTTATCTGTGAATTCTTACCCCAATATTGAGAATCCTGCTTGGCTCCCACCATTGCTACCCATTTATTTAATTGTTCAGTTTCTATATGCATGTATAGTTGTATCAGAGTTGTTAAATTGCTTTCCTGTGAGAGACAACTTTGTCTACTAGAGTATAGTGCTTATGTTGAGTTCCTTTTACCTTTAGCCTTACAGATTCTACTCATTTCCAAAGTCACTTGCGCTAGCACCTTTTTCTCCTACCTGCTTCAGAGGGTTTGTTTCACAAATTTGTAATACATTTTGATTCTCTTGTCACTGTCTACATTACTTCCCTGGATACCCTGACCTCTTCAATAATTTATTTTAAAAATTTGTATATATTAACATTTACTCTTTGCTCAGTATTTTATATGGGTTTTGAAAAATGCATAATGTTATAAATCTACAATTACAGAATTAAACAGAATAGTTTAATCATCCAATAATCCTATTTGCTTTACCTATTTATCTCTACCCATTCCCTTCTGAACCCCTGGTAACCACCGATTTTTTAAATGTCTCTACAGTTTTGCCTTTTTCAGATAACTGTATACTCTACAGTCTTTGCAGGCTGGATCCTTTCACTTAGCAGTATGCACTTACATCGCACTTACATATCTGATCATGGCTTGACAGTTCATTTATTTTTATCACCAAATAACATTCCATTGTATGAATGTAACACATTTTGTTTATATGAGCTTAG
Source organism: Galeopterus variegatus (assembly GCF_000696425.1). NCBI lineage: Eukaryota > Metazoa > Chordata > Mammalia > Dermoptera > Cynocephalidae > Galeopterus > Galeopterus variegatus. The sequence continues at coordinate 141,024 of NW_007729547.1, read as the reverse complement.
ATTATTGATTTTTATATCTTTCTTTTTTTTCCTAATTGGTGCCTTTAGTACTATAAATTTTCCTCCAAGTATGCCTTTCCCTGTATCCCACAAATTTTGATAACTCATATTTTTATTTAGTTTAAAGTTTTTATTATTTTTCTTGAGACTTCTTCCTTCATCCATGTGTTATTTAGAAGTGTTTTATTTAATACCCAAATATTTGGGGGGGTTTACTGTTATGTTTCTTCTAGTGATTTCTAGTTTAATTCCTTTGTCATCTGAGAACATACTTTGTATGAATCCTATTCTTTTCAGTTTGTTCAATTATGTTTTATAGCCATGCAAACTTGAGAAGAATTTGTATTCTGCTGTTCTTGGATGAAGTAGTCTATAAATAGTCATTTGTTAAGTAGATTATCAATTGATTGTGTTATATTGTTCAACTATTTTCTTACTGACATTCTACCTGCTGGTACTATCAATTACTGATAGAAGTGTGGTGAAGTGTGCAACTATGGTAGTGGATTTGTCTTTTTCTGTTTGCAGTTCTGTGAGTTTTTGCTACATGTATTTTTGAAGCTCTGTTATTTGGTGCATAAACATCTAAAATTGTTATGTTCTCTTGGAGAATTAACTTCTTTATCATTATGTAATGCTTTTTTTTATTCCTGATCATTTCTCTTCTTTTAAGGTCTGCTTGTCAGAAATTAACATAGCTACTCCAGCTTTCTTTTGATTACTGTTAGCATGCTATATCTGCCTCCAACTCTTTACTTTTAATCTATCTGGGTTTTTATGTTTAAAGTGAGTTTTTGTAGGTAACATGTACTTGGGGTGTATTTTAATCCATTCTGATAATCTTTGTCTTTTAATCTGTGCATTTAGACAACTCACATTTAATGTGATTATTGATATAGTTGGATTATCTACCATATTTATAACTACTTTCTATTTGTTGAATATTTTTCTTAGATTCTTTTTAATCTGTTTTTTTTTTCTCTCTGGTGTTAATTGAGAATTTATATGATTCAATTTTCTCCCCTCTATTAGCATATCAATTATGCCTCTTTAAAAAAAAATGTTACTGGTTGTCCTAGAGTTTGCAACATACATTTACAGCTAATTTAAAATAATTAAAATATAGATTATTAAAAATAATTTGCATTTTCAAATAATACTATACTGCTTCTTGGGTAGTGCAGATGCTGTGTGACAGAATATCCCCAATTCATTCCTCTCATACCTTTAATATTGATGACATTAATTTCACTTGTCATATGCAACAATCACCAAATCCAATGTTGCTGTTATTACTTTGAACAAGCAGTTATCAATTTAGAATGCAAAAAATAAAAGATTTCATTCTACCTTCATTTATTCCTCCTCCAGTGCTCTTGTTTTGTTGTGTAAGTATGAGTTTCTAACCTACATAATTTTCCTTCCTTATGAAGAACTTCTTTTAACATTTCTTGCAAGGCATATCCACTGGCAATGAATTCCTTCAGATTTTGTTTTCCTGAGAAATTCTTTATTTCTCTTTCACTTTGGAGGATAATTTTGCTGAATATAAATTCCTAGGTTGGAGAGATGGGGCAAGATGGTGGACTAAAGGTGCCCAGGGCACATTCCTCCCACAGAAAAGAACTGGAACTAACAGCTAAACACTGACAGGAGCATCAGTGGGTGAGTGTGGGAGTGCAGCAGGAGACTGGTGAGATCACTGTGGAGCATGGAAACCCAGGATGATATTACAGAGAGTAGAGAGAGACACATGGTCTCAGCTGCCACATCTCCAACACTAGGATCGGTAGTCAGACTAGTGAAAACTAAAGACAGAGACAAAGTGCTGAAAGCAGCAAGTGCTGAAAGGAAAAACCTATCAATTCAGAATCTTACATCCAGCATAAATATCCTTATAATAAAAAAGTTGCCCAAGAGATATTCTTAAAAACATTATAGATACATCAAAATGGAATTTTAAAAATTGTTCAAGAGAGCTAAAGGTAAAAGTAAAGAGAGAAAAAAGAAACAGAATAAACAGAAAACCCAAAATAATATGGCTGATTTATGCCTTAACAAATCAATAATTACATGAAAACTAAGTGGTTTAAATACATCAATTAAACATTCACAATGTACATACTTTGCAGATGACAGAATTGTCTAGGTGGAAAATTCCAAGGGATTTACAAAACAAAACATCAGATCTAACAAGTGATTTCAGCAAGGTCTTAGGATAGAAAACTCTATTATATTTCTAAATACTAGCAATGAACACGATACCAAAATTAAAAATACAATAACACTAGCAATGTTTTCTTATTGTTGAGTTTTAAGAGTTGCCTTTTTTTTTTCTTTTTAAAATATATTTTAGATGCCAGTCCTTTATCAGATATGTGCTTTGCAAATATTTTCTCTTAATTTGTGGCTTGTCTTTTCATTATCTTAGCAGTGTCCTTTGCAATGCAGAAGTTCTTTATTTTAATTCTTTCCAGCATATCAGTCTTTTCTTTTATAGATTATGTGTTTGCTATTATACCTGAAAAATCAATGCAAAACCCAAGGTTGCCTATATTTTCTCCTATGATATCTCCTAGAAGTTTATAGTGATGCATTTTACATTTAGGTCTGTAAGGTGAAAAGATAGGCAGAAGACTCACACCAATCCCCATCCTTACCATGACAGCCTGCACATCCTTTAGCAGAACAAGCACAGAGCCAAGTGTGCAGTGTGCCCTAGAAAACACACACTGCATTGCTCTAGAACACTAGCACAAATGGTGCATTCCTCACCCTAACTCTTGGAACCCAAGCCTATGCAAGATAGCACCATCTTGAAACTAGAGCCATTATGGGAGTGTTTCCTGTTCTGAGACCAGTAACCACAGCACTTTCCCAGCCTTAACTCTCTGCTCTTCACTCACCACACTCATAGGAAAGCCTACAATGTCCTGATCCCAGCAGCTTGAAGCTTGGGTACACAGTGGCTCAGATTCTATTCCTGCGGTCTCGGAAGCGAATCCTAGTCCTGCTCAACTGATGCATCCCCATCCCTGGACAGAGGTTAGACAGGCAGACCTTCCTGGGAGACCAGCTAAATGTGTTGTATGTGCCCAAGTCCCCAAGCCAGAAAAACAACTCATGGATCTCTACCCTAATGAATGTTCACTCAAGCCAGTGGAAATAAAGTGCGCCCACCCCTTTCAGAGAAGCAGCCAGGTGGTTCCATCTTGAACAGTCCTGCCAGGCAGCCTTGCAACCATCCCAGAAGCATCTGGACTGGCTCCTTCACTGCAGGGTTGCCTAGCAGTTCTGCTCACCACTCAGAAGTAGCTGGATGGGTCACTTCACTGTAGGCCTGCCTAGTGGCCCTGCCCACCACTTATAGGCAGTTGGACAGCTACCTTCACTGCAGGCCTTCCCACCACAAAAGAATAAGCTGGATGGGCATGAACACTGCATCTCCATCTACTGGCCTCACCCACTTCCTGAGAAGTGGCTCAGAAGTTCCACCCTTGGCAATCCAGCTCTAGAACTGCAAAGGAAAGCATGACCTCATGACCAACACTGTCACCACTGCCTGGCCACAAAGCATTATCTCCACTGCCACCTTCTCCACACACAGCAGTATATCCTACTCTCCACTGATGTCTAACCTAGGTGCCACCAGCTCCACTTCACCCAGAGACAGGTGTTCCTGCATTTTACGAGTCAGGAGGAAAGAGGAAAGAGAGAGAAGCAAGGACCCAGGAGAAGCCTCTGCTTGCAGTAAAGAGGAAAGAGAAACCCCACCAAAGGTCATCTATTCAAGCTAAGAAGCTTCAGTACACACCAGTTATCAGGTCTTGGGATACTAGCCAGGATTCCAGAAAGCCTGCCCAGGGTCACCCACCTCAGGCAGCAGATAATAGGGCACCCAGAAGCTTCTTCCAATAACTTGATATCTTGCCTACATCCTCAATGCCCCAACATAGTGTCACTCACCTCAGCAAGGAACCACTGAGTGCCCCAGTGCCTAGGCCATGGATGTACTCAGAGACAACTCCAACCCTGAATGTGGTCAAAGTAACCACACAGAGACTACACTACTGCATTTACCTGGAACTAAACCTAAAATATGCTAACAAAAAACACATCAAAAGGAGGAAGTCTCTCTACTCAAAAGCCACTACAGATAATGGAAGAAGCAATTGCTACACCATGTGACCAGATATCAATGTAGGGATACTAGAAATACAAAAACAAACAAACAAATAAACAAATAAAGAAAAACTGGAGATGTGGCACTATCAAAGGAATACAATAATTCTCAAGTACCAGATCCCCAATAGAAGTAAACTTTTGAAATGACTGAAAAGGAATTCTGAGCAGCAATCTTAAGGAAACTCAATGAGACACAAGAAAACTCAAATAAACAACATAATTAACGAGGAAAACTATTCAGGGTGTGAAGGAGGAAATTTACAAAGGTATAGATACCTTAAAAAAGAATCTATCAGAACTGCTGGAACTAAAGGATTCATTCAGCCAAATAAAAAATAGAACTGAGAGTTTAAGTAAGCAGAAGAAAGAATACCTGATCTGAAAGACAGTCTTTTTGAAATAACTCAGGTGGGCCAATGATGATGATGATGATGATGATGATGATGATGATGATGATGATAACTTTAAAAAATGAAAAAAGATCTATGAGTGATATCAGACAATCTTAAGTGCAAAAACATCTGAATCATGGGAGTTCCAGAAGGGGAGGAGAAAGGAAAATGCATTGAAAACCTATTCAATTAAATAATAAGGGAAAACTTCCCAGGTTTTGAGAGAGATATGAACTTTCAGATCCAGAAGGCTTAAAGATTCTCAAACAGATTCAAACCAAAAGGGTCCTCTCCAAGACACATTGTATTAAAAATGTCAAAAGGCAAAAACAAAGAAAGAATCCTAAAAACAGCAAGAGAAAAGTATCAAGTCACCTATAAGGGAGCCCCCAATACTAACAACAGATTTTTCAGCAGAAACCTTACCGATTAGAAGAGAATGGGATGATATATTAAAACTACTGAAAGGAAAAATGCCATCTGAAAATACTTTACTCAGCTAGGCTATCCTTCAGAAATGAAGGAGAAATAGTATATTTCTCAGACAAATAAAAACTTAAAGAGTTCACCACCACACAGCCAGTCATACAAGAAATACTCAAGGGAGTCTTGCATGCGGATCCAAAAAATGATAATCACCACCATGAATACATGAGAAAGAACAATACCCACTGATAGAGCAGATATGCAAACAAGAAAGAGAAAGAAACCATATCTTACCACCTCAAAAAACCAACAAACACTGAAGACTAACAATTAAAGGGAAAGAAAGAAACGAAAGATATTTAAAGCAACCATACACAAAACAATAAAATGCCAGGAGTAAGACAATACCTTTCAATAACAACTCTAAATGTAAATGGATTGAATTTCCCACTTAAAATGCATAGATTGGCTGAATGGATTAAAAACTAGACCCAACTATATGTTGCCTACAAGAAATTCATCTCACCTGTAAAGACTCACACAGAATAATAATGAAGGGATGGAAAAAAATATGTCATGCAAATGGAAACCAAAAATGAACAAGAATAGCTCTTCTTATATTGGATAAATTAGACTTTAAACCAAAAACCGTAAAAGAGACTAAGAAAGCCATTATATAGTGATAAAGGGATTTATACAACAAGAAGACATAAAAGTCATAAATATATATGCACTTAACATCAGAGCACCTAGATATATAAAACAAGCACTATCAGAACTAAAGAGAGAGATAAGCCCCAATGCAATAATAGTTGGGGACCTCAAAAACCCTTTCTCAGCATTGGATAGATCATCCAGGCAACAAATCAGTGAAGAAAACACAGAATTTAAACTATGCTTTAGACCAATAGGACTTGGCAGACATCTGCAGAAAATTCTATCCAACAACCACTGAATATACATTCTTTTTATCAGCACATGGAACATTCTCCAGGACAGACTAGACATTAGTTCACAAATCAAGTCTCAACAAACTTAAAAAAATTAAAGTCATTTCAAGTATCTTTTCAGATCACAAAGAATTAAAACTAGAAATTGATAATAAGCAAAACTTTGGAAACTATACCAATATATGAAAATTAAACAACATGCTCCTGAACAACCTATGGGTACAAGAAGAAATTAAACAGGAAATCAGAAAATTCCTTGAAACTAATGAAAATAAAGACACATCATACCAAAACCTATGGGATACTGCAAAATCAATACTAAGAGGGAAGTTTATTGTAATTAATGCCTGCATCAAAAGAACAGAAAGACTTTAAATAAACAATGTTATATTACACCTCAGCAAACTAGAAAAACAAGAACAATCCAATCCCAAAATTAGTAGGTGGAAAGAAAGAATTAAGATCAGAGCAGAACTAAATGAAATGAAGACCAAAAAAATGATACAAAAGATCAATAAAATAAAAAGTTACTTTATTGAGAAAAACAAAATAGACAAACCATTAGCTAGACTAACAAAAAAAAAAAAAAAAAAAAAAAAGTTTTTTTTTTGAAAAAAAAAAAAAAAAAAAACCAATAGCTAAACAAAAAAAAAAAAAAAAAAAAAAAAAAAAAAAGAGAGGAGATCCAAATAACAAAAATTAGAAATGAAAAAGGAGACATTAAAACTGAGATAACATAGAAATTCAAAAAATCCTTAGAGACTATTATGAGCAACTACACACCAACAAATCTGAAAATCTGGAAGAAATGGATAAATTTCTGGACACATACACATTACTAAGCCTAAACCAGAATAAACAGAAAACCTGAACAGACCAATAATGAGCAAGGAGATTGAAGCAGTAATCAGCAGTCTCCCAACAAAGAAAAGCCCAGGACCAGATGGCTTTGCTGCTTAATTCTACCAAACCTTTAAGGAAGACTTAATACCAATCTTTTTCAAACTATTCCAAAAAATTGAAACAGAGGCTGTATTGGTCTGTTTATGTTGCTTATAATAAAGTACTTGGAACTGGATTGTATTAGTTTGTTTCTGTTTCTTATAACAAAATACCTGGAACTGAGTAATTTACAAAACAAAATTTATTGCTTACAGGTTTGGAGTCTGGGAAATCCAAAGTCCAGGGAATACATCTGGTGATGGTCTTCTTTGGTAGTGGCTTTACAACAATCCTGGGGTCTCACGTGACAGAAAACGGTAGAGCAGAGAGAGAGAGAGAGAGAGAGAGAGAGAGAGAGAGAGAGAGAGAGAGTTCCTCATGCACTCTCCTTTTAAAATCTTCCAAACCACACCCCTGACCACTATTACTAATCCATTCACTATGTCATGGTCCTACAATCCAATCACCTCTTCAAAGCCCCAACTTTTATTTATTATAATAGGTTTCCCACCCTCAACAATTATGGTGGGAATTAAGCTTCTAATTCATGAACTTTGAGGGACACAATTCAATAAATCCACAGCATGGGTAATTTGTAAGAAAATAAAATTTGTTGCTTACAGTTTCAGAGACTAGGAAGTCCAAAGTCCAGGGAAGACACCCGGTGAAGTCCTTGTTGGTGGTGACAGTTATGCAGGGTCTCACATGGTGATGATGGTGGAGCAGAGAGAGAGAGGCCATAACATGCTCTCCTTTTATGCCCACAGAACCATGCCCATGATCACCATTATTAATACATTCACTAGTCTGTGGCCCAGAATCTAATGACCTCTTCTAGGTGCCACCTTTCAATTACCGAATAGAATTTCCTACTTTCAACAATTTCAGAGGGATTAAGCTTCAATGAATTTGTGGGGGAGTGGATTCAATCTACAGCAGAGGCCATTTTCCTAAACTCACTCTATGAGGCCAGCACCACCCAGATACAAATATCAGAGAAAGATACAACAAAAAAAGAAAACTGAAGCCAATATCCTTGATGAACATAGATGCATAAATCCTCAACAATATTTTAGCAAACATAATTCTGTAGCACATCAAAAAAGTTATACATCATGATAGGTGGGATTCATCCCATGGATGCAAGGATAGTTCAACATATGCAAATCAATAAATGTGCTACACCATATCAACAAAATCAAGGACAAAAACCATGATTATTTCAATAGACACAGAAAAGCATTGGCAAAATTCAACGTCACTTCATGATAAAGACTCAACTAATTAGGTATAGAAGTGAAGTATCTCAACACAGTAAAACAATAAAAGCCATATATGACCAACCCACTGCCAATATCATCCTGAATAGGGAAAAGCAGAAAACTTTTTTTAATGAACAGAAATAAGAAAAGGATGCCCACTCTCATCACTTTATTTAATATAGTATTGGAAGTACTAGCCAGAGCAATCAGATAAGAGAAAGACATAAATGGCATCCAAATTGGAAAGGTAAAGTCAAACTGTCCCTGTTTGCAGATGACGTGATCCTATATATGTTTATATGAAGACTCTACCAAAAACTCTTAGAGCTGATAGATGAATTTGGTAAAGGATACAAAATCAATATACAAAAATCAGTAGCATTTTAATATTCCAAAAGCAAACTAACAGAAAAAGAAATCAAGAAAGCAAGCACATTTGCAATAGCAACCAAAAAAAAAAAAAAAAGAAAGAAAGAAAAGAAAGAAAGAAAGGAAATTAAAATACCTAGGAATGTTTAACCAAGGAGGTGAAAGTTCTATACAACAAGAACTACAAATTACTGCTGAAAAAAATTAAAAAGGACACAAAAAGAAAGACAACCCATGTTCATGAATTGGAAGAATTAACATTGTGAAAATGTCCATACTTCCCAAAATGATTTATAGAGTCAAAGCAATATCCACCAAAATATCAATGACATTCTTTACAGAAATAGAAAAAACAATCCTAACATTCATTTGGAACAGCAAAATACCTCAAATAGCCAAAACAATCCAGAGCACAAAATTAATTAATTAAAAAAGCTGGAGGCATTACACTACCTGACTTCAAATTATACTACAAACCTATAATAATCAAAATAGCATGGTACTGGCATAAAAACAGATATATGGACCAATGCATCAGAATAGAGAACCCCCAAATCAATCCACATTCTTACAGCCAACTTATCTTTGATAAAGTCACCAAGAAGATACACTGGAGAAAGGACAGCCTCTTCAATAAATGGTGCTGGGAAAACTGTCTATCCATGTGTAGAAGAATGAAACTAGACCCATACCTCTTGCTGTAAACCAAAATCATCTTGAAATGGAAAGACCTGAAACTAAAATTCCTTGAAGGAAACACAGTGGAAACTCTTCAGGGTGTAGGACTGGGCACAGACTTCATAAATAAGATCTCAAGAGCACAGGAAACAAAAGAAAAATAAACAAATGGCATTATATCAAACTAAAAATCTTTGGCACAGCAAAGGAAGCAATCAACAGAATGAAAAGTCAATCTACAGAATGGGAGAAAATATTTGCAAACTATTCATCTGACAAGGAATTAATATCCACAATGTACAAGGATCTCAAACAACAATAAAAAATTGAATAATTCAATCAAAAAATGGACAAAGGAGCTGAATAGATATTTCTCAATGGAAGACATACAAATGATCAACAGGCACATGAAAAAAAATGCTCAACATCAGTAATCATCAGGGAAATGCAAATCAAAACCACGCTGAGATATCTTCTCACCCCAACTATAATGGGTAAGGGAAACACTTCTATACTGTTGGTGGGACTGTAAATTAGTGCAGTCTTCATGGAAAAGAATATTGAGGTTTCTCAAACAACTACAGACAAAACTACCATAATACCCAGGAATCCCACTATGGGGCATGTACCCAAAGGAATGGAAATCATCATGTTGAAGGGATACCTACACTCCTATGTTTATTGCAGTTCTATTTACATTAGCCAAGAGATGGAATCAACCAAACGTCCATCAATGAACAACTGGATAATTAAAATATGGTATTTACGCACAATGGAATACTACTCTTCCATAAAAAATACTGAAGTTCTGCCATTTGCAGCAGCATGAACTGGAGAAAATTATATTAAGTGAAACAAACCAGGAATAGAGAGAACAATATCGCATATCCTCACTCATAAGTGGGAGCTAATGAATAAATAAGTGAATAAATAAATAAATAAGGAAAGAAAGAAAGAAACAACAACCACAGTAATACTTTGAACTTTCAGAAGGAGAGAACAGAACTGTGGTTACTAGAGATGGAAAGGGGGAGTGGGAGGGGAATTAGCAAGAAATTGGTAAATGTAACAAAGAATGTTTATGTTTTGTAACAATGATTATGCTAATTATCCTGATTTGATCATATTCGATCAATACACAAGTATTTATAGTCAATTCTGTACCCCATAAATATGTATAATCAATTGTGTTTCAATAAAAAATAAAAATGAAAAACAAAATAAAATAAAAATCTAGGTTGATCTTTTTATTCTTCTTTTAACACTTTAAATATTCCACTTCACTTTCTTCTTCTTGCATTATTTCTGATAAAAATTTGATGAAACTCTTTTTCTAGTTTTATTTTATTTTTAATTGATGCATAATAATTTTACACATTTATGGGATATCGTGTGGTATTCCAATACATGTTTACATTATGTTATAATCAAATAAGTGTAATTGGCATGTCCACATTCTCAAACATTTGTCGTTTCTTGGTGGTAAGAACATTCAAAATTCTATCTTTTCATTATTTGAAATACATTATATATTATTATTAACCATATCACCCTACTATGAAATAGCACATCAGAACTTATTCCTCCTATTCATGTGTAACATAGTTCCTATTGGCCAAACTCTTCCCGTTCTCCATCCCTTCCCCAACCTCTGGTGACTATTATTATTCCACACTCTAATTCTATAAGACCAAGTTCTTTTAGATTCCACATCTGAGTGAGTCCACGCCATATTTGTCTTCCTGTACCTTGCTTATTTCATTTAACTTAATGTCCTCTGCATTCATCCATGTTTTTGCAAATGACAGGGTTTTCTTTTTTTATGGCTGAATATTATTTCTTTGTGTATACATACCACATTTTAAAAATTCATTCATTTGTTGATAGACACTTTAGGTTGATTTCATATCTTGGCTATTGTGAAAAGTGCTATAATAAATATGAGAGTGTAAATATCTCTTTGACATACTGATTTTATTTCCTGTGGATATATACCTAATAGTGGGACTGCTGGATTATATGGTAGTTACATTTTTAATTTCTTTGAGGAAACTTTATGCTGTTGAACATAATGAGTGTGCTAATTCACATTCCCACCAACAGTGTGTAAGACGTCCTTTTTCTCTATATCGTCTCCAGCATTTGTTATTTTTTCTCTTTTTGATAGTATTTTTTGTCTTTTTGATAGCCATTCTAACTTGTTCTTCTAAAGATAAGGTGTTTTTTCCTGCTGACTTCTTTCAAGAATTTCTGTCTTTGATTTTCTTCTGTTTGAATATGACATTCCTAAGTGTAGATATTTAGGGATTTATCCTACTTGGTGTTTTCCAAGCTTCTTGAATCTGTGGTTTTGGTGTCCATCATTAATTTTGGAAAATTCTTAGCCCTTATTATTTTAAATATTTTTTCTTCTTTTTCTCTTTCTTCTTCTGCTATTCTAATTCTGTATATTTTACACCTTTTGAACTTGTTTCACAGTTCTTGGATATTCTGTTCTAGTTTTTCTTATTTTTCTCTTTACATTTTGGTTTTGGAAGTTTCTGTTGTCATAGCTTTAAGCTCACTGATTCTTTTCAAAGCCAGTGTACTTACTGAGAGTCCGTTAAAAGCGTTCTTTATTTCTGCTTCAATGTTTTTGATTTCTAGCATTTTCTTTCGATTCTTTCTTAGTTTTTATCTTTTTTGCTTACATCACCCATCTGTTCTTCCACTTTTTCTACTTTTTCCATTCAGACCCTTAACACATGAATCATAATTATTTTAAATTCCCTCTCTGATAATTTTGGCAACTCTGTCATATATGAATCTCATTCTGACACTTGCTTTTTCTCTTCAGACTTTTTTTTTTTTTTTTTTTTTTTGCCCTTTATCATGACTTGTAACTTTTTATTAAAAGCTGGACATGATATATTAGATAATAGTAAATTATGTAAATAGGCCTTTAGTGTAAGTTTTTGTGTTTCCCTTACAAGGAACTGGACTGTTCAATATTTGCTAGAGCTGTAGGTGCCAGAGGCTTAGGTTTCCTCTCATCTCCTTGTTTTTGTCTTCTCTGTCATTTTTGGGTTTCCTTGAGAACTTCTTAAATAGAATCTGTGTCTTGCTGCTCTTTCGGATATAATTCACTGTTATTATGCTGGAGTCCTGTTGATATTGTGGTAAGGCTTGGCGTATAGAAAGTGTTCTATAATCTTATGACTATATCTCAGTCTTTTCGTGGGCCTGTGTTCCGGGGCTGTGACCTCCCAAAGTATTTCTTAGCTCTTTTTCATTCTCACATTAGGTAAGAAAGGAAGTCTAAAGAGAGCTGGAGTTGAATAATCACCCTTCCTCTAGGTCAGATAAGGCTCTGGTACAGTCTTTTCCAGAAGACTTTGTTATGAAGAATGTTCTGGGTGCATTTTAAAATGGTTACTATTCCCCTCCTTCTGCCAGAAACATGAGGGATTTTTCTCAGATTTTCCTTGTGAGGACCTGGTGAGGCTCCCAGAGGTGAAATCCACAAGCTAAGAAGGTCCTCTTAGACTTGGTCTCCATGAGTTTCTTACTCTCATGATAGCCTTACACTCAGCCTCCAGCAATTTATTAAAATTATCATTTAAGTGCTTCTAGCACTTTATAGCTCCAGCAGTTTTTACTACAGGTAAGATGTTCTTGGCTGTGATTCTCTGTATTTGCCTGTCCTTTCAGTTCTGGAGGTAGTGGTTTGCTCTGTGACCTCAATTCTCTGATTGGTCTAAAAATGAGTTCTTGATTTTTAGTTTGTTAAGCTTTTTTCTTGCTGTAAACATGGGAGTGATGATGACTTGTAAGTTTTTTACATGCTGGAACTGAAACAAAAAGCCCCTAGAATTTTCTTAGCCTTAAAAGTCTTAAAATTTATTCTTCTTATAGTTTGTCTCCTATTCTTTATAGTCCAGTGATGTATCTTCACCTGTTCTCAACTATTCTGCCATTCCTGTTACCCTGCTCTACACCGACTGCTTGCCACCTGGAACCTAGCACATTAAGTGCCTAATTAGTAAGAAAGAAGTGGGGAGGATTGGGAGAAAGCAGGTAATATGCTACATGTAGCATTATTACTACACTCTATTCTTTCCAAGACATATTTCTGTCATTGTAATGTTTTGCACAGTACACAGAAGATTCTAAATTTTTGTGTGTCATAATCCCAGTGTGGCAAAATGTAGTATTTTAAAAAATTAATCTTCCACAGGGGACACTTAAAAATAAAACTGGGATTAAAAACTAAGAGAGAAGAGGGGAAAGGAAGCCAAGTCAATAAAAATTATCTGTGCATGGTGGTTTGGCACTTTCCATAACATAAATGCTGCCAATATGAAAGATATTCATTTTAATTTAACATAAGGTTTTTTTTTTTTTTAAAAGGTTAGCAAGATGAAAAGTGGGAATGAGTCATTCCAGCTGAAACGGTGACCAGCAAGTTAGCACTGGCCTTCCTGTGTAATTCTTTAAAGGGCAGTAATTGAATTCTTATTGGGGTTTATGCGTTCTTGGGAGGAAGACCACAGAAGTAAAATGCCACTTTCATCACATACCAGTAGTACATATTATCCACATGAGTTAACACTGTTGAGGTTAACCTTGATTACATGGTGAAGTCGTGTTTGTCAGGTGTCTCCAGAATAGCAGTATAACATTACTCTCCTGCTCCCCCTTTCCACGTTGGATTCTTTGGAAGGGACTTACTATGCACAGCCCACGCTTAAGGAGTGGTTATTCTTAAATGCTTATTTTCTCATGGAAAGTCCATTTTCATGGGGGTTTCTTTATTTTATTGTTATATTCTATATGTTTACTATTGTAACATCAATGATGCACATCTTAAATGTGACTTATATCCTCATTTATAAAGATTCATTCCCACCGAATCTGTAGATTCTATTTTCCTTTGCAAAGTCTTCCATCCGATCTTGAATTTTTCATCTTTGTTTTTTCTATACTTCTTTAAGTATAGAAAATCCAACCACTACCATCTACTTCATATTTGCATTTTATCTATGCCAATGAATGTCCTGGATATTTTTGGTGGCAAAGAAATCACCACCTCCTAAGATGACCCATTCCATAATTCAACAATCCTAGCTCTCACGAGGCTCCTTCATAAAGTGACTGAAAGTTGTCCGCTCCTCTTTCTGTCTATAAGAGGTGAGGGTTTGTTCTCAGGAGTACAGCCAGAGTGTGGCGATGGGTGGGCCCTGCCTATGGGAATAAGATCAACACTGGGAAGATGTCTGAGCAGAGGAGGCCAACTCGTAAAGAACAGGCAGAGTACGAGTTTCCTTGTGACTTGAAAAGAGAAGGGCTCCCCTATTCATCCCTATAGGATGCATCTCTAAATGAAATACCTCATCCTATCCCTACTTTCCTAACAACACTCTTACACTGACATCCAACCCCACCACTAAAAATATCTCACATTCACCTAAGAACCAAGCAATGATACTGTGCACTGTTATAGCAGTTTTCAGCTCACAAATTCAGTGGGTATTATGAGATTGATTTCTCTAAATCCTCTAAGGTCTTGAGATAAATGAGCTCATGGGCATTCTCCATAGTCTCATTAATTTTATATTCACTACCAAAAAAGAAACAATTGCACAGCTTCTGATGCCTTTGTGAGAAGTACATTAGGGTCAGATTCAGTCTAGACAGAGTCGAATTTTGGTTTAAATTGGAAATTCTTTTCCTAGAGTTTATTAATGCCTTAATTTTTTAGTGCTAAAATTATGTGTCCTCAGCATGTATCATGTCAAACATAACTGCTTTTCTGTCTTATTTCCCTCACAATTTTGTATTTTGATTTAGTCCTTGCTGTGGTTTGAATGTGTACCCTTAAAGTTCATGTTTTGGAAACTTAATCTCTCTGCCCTCATGACTGGATTAATGTCCCTATCACAGTAGTGGGTTTGTTATGGCAGGAGCTCTCTCTGGCTCTGTGGTTCTTGCCCTAAACTATGTTACAATGCAGCAAGAAGGCTCTCACCAGATGCCAGCACCATGCTTCTTGGACTTCCCAGCCTCCAGAACCATGAGCCAAATAAGTTCCTTTTCTTTAAAAATTACCCAGTCTGTGGTATTCTGTTATAGTAACAGAAACCGATTCTATCCCTTGAAATTAATTTGAATCTATTTCCTTCTCTCAATTTCCTGTGATATTCAACTTTAGTTGAATCTCTCATTACCACCCTTCTGGGATTTTGCTGAAGGTCAGATATGAGAAACTCTACTTGATTTTGTCATATGTGAAAATGCAGATACTTAGCTTTATGGAATTGACATTAATAAACTGTGAAAATAATGTTCACTTTAAAGAAAAGATGTAATTCTCTCAAAATTGAACCTGAACTTATTTAAGCTGTCATTGAGGTGCCAGAAGTTGCCATTTAAGCTGTCATTGAGGTGCCAGAAGTTGCCCTCTTCTTTCTTGGCTATGAATATAAAAGTAATGATATTTATATAATAAATATGAGCTCATTTCTCTGAAGAGCACTGTGAGTTTCAGCCACCTCTTCTCAGACCTGCTGCAGGCTTATTTTCTGGCTCAACTCCCTCAAAGTTTAGTCTCTTTTTCCCTTTTGTGCTGTCTGCCCCTCTGACCCTTCTCTACCATACGGTTTTAACTGTCTTCTTTTGCCTTCCTTTTCATCCTTCCTACTTTCCTTGTATTTATTTATCTTCTCTCTTTGTTCATCTTTATTTTATTATAATCAAAAGTCTAGTTTTCTGTTCTTTGTGCCTCTGATCTCTCAGGTAGAGCATAGACCAATGTTTCATGGTTTAGCCTCTACCTTTTATTCTGTGAACATTGAATGCAGTAAAAGAGGGGAGGGATGCAGTACATACATTGACTTCAGTGTACCATATTGGTACAAAATAATAATAATACTAATAGCCAGATGTCATGGATTTATAGAAAGAGTGGAGGAAAAAATTTTCTGATAGGATAATAAACATATTATTAATATGTCATTGTATTTTTTCATCACCTTCTTTGGTTTGTACTCTAGATGACTTTAAATGTCAGAGTAGATTCATGTAGACCCAAAATTATGTTCAGGTCATATTCCAAAAGTTTGTTTATAAATGACTGGCTTGAGACCTTATGTAATTAATACATTGTTACTAATATTATTTAGTGTCCTAGGATAACCCACAAAATACCATTCAATCCATTATAATGAATCTAAAATATAATTTTAATACTTTTTTTTTCTTCCTTTTTGTCTTTTTTACTGACCAGTAACGGGATTGCAACCCTCGGTGTTGCGCCCGTATCGGGGACTGGCAACGGGATCGCAACCCTCGGTGTTGCACCTGCACCGCGCTCAGCCAGTGAGCGGGAACCGGTCTCCACATGGGATCCGAACCCTCGGCGGGAGCGCCGCCGCGCTCCCAAGCGGCACACTCTCCAGTGCGCCACCGGGCCGGCCCAAATTTTAATACTTTTAATACATATAACTGGCACTTAAAAAATTGTCTCAGAAAAAAATCTGATTTTTATCTCTGGATTTCAGGGACGTTTGGTGGTGATTCTGTTAGTGACTGAGTTGGAAGGGGCTGTAGCAGTGGGTCACCTAAAGATCAGGGGCATATCAACTCTATGCACATGAAAAGTTATCTTTCCTGTTTACATTTAAAAAATGTAAGCTGGTTTCAGCAACAAATGGTCTGTAAAAATAAAACAAAACAGAAGATGGTAATTCAGTTTACTCCCTAGCAATTACATTGGTATTTAAACTCGTGGGGGTTGTCAAGTATAAATGTTCTGAATTTAGACCCTCAGTTGTCTGTTCGTATGAATAAGTCAACCTCATGTCCAATATTAAGTCACATGTTGCCTGCACAAGATTTTACCTGATGGAGAAGTCAGGGAGCAGTAAATAATAAAAAGCTGTAGACTTAGAGAAAATATAGAAAACAAACATAACCCTGTACATCCCTGGAAGGTAAACGGTATGGAATTCTTTCTAAAATCATGATTCCCAACAAAGTAGTGGTTATGAGTTATATGCTTGCCTTGTTGGAATCACCAGAGAGTATTTTTCAATCTACCCACCTGCATTAATTCCTAGAGTTTCTGCTTCCAACCCACAAGATATTCCCAGCTGAGCATCTGTGTGGTGAGTCACAGGTACTGATGGGAGTGTGTCATATTGCTAAGGAATACTGGGTGGGAGAAATTCTCTAATTGATGGTTTATAAAAGTAGGGTAATAAAATGACAGAGATCTGTATGTTGGAAAACCTTGAGATGTTTTGGAATCTGAGCTGTAAAACTTTATGGAACTTGCTGATTTTTTAAAAAAATAATAAAACAGGAATAAGAATCTGGAAACAAGTAACAAGTCTCAGAAGAAATAATTGTTTTTAGCATTACCCCTAACCAGTGTGTCTTTGGACAAGTAAGGTTACTATTTCAGCCATTTGGAGAAAAATATGTGAATAAGGAAGGGTGGATATTTAAGGCTGATGGTTCAATAAAAAGCAAAGACTGAAAGAAAGATAAAAAGCAAACATTTATTGAACATTTATTGAGCACCATGTTATACCAGGGACTTACTTCCACACATTTCTTCTTCTTTAATTTTTATAGTACTCTGTGCTTCAGTTTGCCATTTTTTACAAATGAGCACGTTGAGGCTCTGTTTAAATAACTTACTCAAAGAATAATATGGTAGTAAGATTGCCTCATTAGAATGAAATCTGTGCAGCTACATGGGGCCATGTTCTTAGAAGGCCAAAATGCTGTTTATTTTATTTTTTTCTTTTGATGGCAGATGGCTGGTAGTGGGATCTGAATCCAAGACATTGGTGTTTTAAGGCTGCTCTCTAAGCAGCTGAGCTAACCAGCCAGCCCCATTCAATATTTAATGCTCTGCTGTCATCATCTTGAAATTCTTAAAAGTTTTTGAACCAGAGCTCCACATTATTCATCTCATACTGGGCCTTACAAATTACATAGGCAGTGCTGCTGGTACTCTATGAGAAAGTCTGTCCACAGATATTCCCTAAAGACATACCTTAAAAGCTCCTCCCTGTAAGGCAGACTAGGGAAGAAGAGGTAGCCCGAGGGCTGGCACCGCAATAACTGTGTTCTGGAATCAAGATTAGGCTTGGGGGTTGTGCCTCCTTCAGAAGAATCATTGCCTCCTAGGATAGTATAATTGGTTTTTGGGTGGAAATGTGGCTTCATACATTATATTAGTTTTCCATTGTTGTGGAACAAATTACCACAAACTTTGTGCTTTGAAATAACACCATTTACCATCTCACAGTTTCTTTGGGTCTTGAGGAAAGGCATGGCTTAAGTGGATCCTCTGCTTAGGGTCTCACCAGGCTGCAATCAATGTGTCAACCAGGCTGCATTCCTTTCTGGAGCTTAGATCCCTATTCCAAGCTCATGTTGTTGGCAGAATTCACTTTCTTAGGATTTTAGGACTAAGCCCTCAGCTCCTAGAGGCCACCTGTAGTTCCCTGACATGTCACTATGTCCATAGACAGTTCATGGATGACTTCTTTGAGGCCAGCAGAAGAGACTCTCTCTCTCTCTCTCTGTCCTGTCTGCTGTAATGTAATCACAAGAGTGAAATCCTGTCACCTTTGCCATATTCTATTGGCTAGAAGCAAGTCATAAGGGGAGGAGTTTACACCAAGACCTTAATACCAGGAGGAAGGGAGTAATGAGGGTTACCCTAGGGTCTGTCTGCCACCTATGAAAATCTGCAGTTGTAAAAAACTCTGCCTAGTCAAGCCTCTCTCTTCACACAGACTGCTTGGACCACCAAACTTTTGACTTACATCCCTGAGATATAACGAAGGCAACGGGGAAACTCACTCCCCATCTGCAGCTGTATCTTGTATATTTTTTTGCAATGCTTTTATTTACTTCAGGAATAAATCATATTAAAAGAAACCTTGAACTGAGTTCCAGTCACTATTCATGATCATCTTTAAACCCAGGCCAGAATCTGTGCTTGGACTAGCTAGCTCTCTAATAACTGGCAGACCTGTAGTTTGATCCCAAGTTTGTGTGATTCTGCACTGGGATTGATCCAGGTCTACGGGTATCTGAAATTTATACAATTTTGGGGGCCCACTTTGAGTAAGAGAATACAAAATTATAATTCACAATATTAGGTACAAATTGAGTATTAAGAATGAGAAAAGAAATCACAACCAAATCACTCACACCTTGAAGATTTGTTCTTTTTTTTCTGAGATCTCTAAGCACTTCGTCAGAAATGCCTATGTACAGATGCTTTCTAATTCCAGCCTGACTTCCTTGCATTTACTTAGAATATTCTATAGCTTCTAGAAATTTCCAGTACCCAATGGAGCCATTACTAGTGATGGGCCTTGAAGCTTCATTGGCTTCCCAGGAAATGTGCCTCTGTTTCCCACCACATCCTCGCTACTCAAAAAGCGGTCTGTGGACCAACAGCATTATCACTTGTGGGAGCTTGTTAAAATGCAGAATCTTAGGCCCTATCCACATCTGCTGAAGAAAACCCTACATTTCAAATGCAAGATTCTAGGTAATGATATGTACATTAGTATTTGAGAAGCACCCATTATACCACATTCTGAGCAGCACTGCTTCCTCTCTGGGCTGCACCCAAGCTGTGTTTTCTTGGTCAGAGCAAGTAGGTAATAGACCTTAGCCCACGGCTGGTAACAATCTTGACAAGAAATAGTAAGAGCATGTCAAACTGCTTTGAATTAATGCAGGTCTCCAGGGTCAGACAAATTACATCCTTGGGGTACAGAAAGAATTTATAGCTGTGATTAGAGAAGCACTGCAAGTAATCTGAAGAATCACAGTGAACCAGAGAAGTGCCTTTTTTTTTTTTCAAAGAAAGAAAAAGATGAATTCTGAAAATTACTGGGTAGTGAGCCTGACAGCAATTTTCTACAAAACTCTGGAAGGAATTATTAAACAGGTAACTTGTCAGCTCTTAGAAGTAGAAATGGTAATCACCAGGAAGCATGCCAAATTAACCTCATTTGTTTTTCTTATAATGTGTTTCTGAGACTGGTAGGCCAAGGGAAACCTATAGGTATGATAGTTTTGATGTTAGGCAGTATTTACAAAGCTCTTAATGATATCCTTCCAGATCATGTGCAGAAATGTGGTACAAATAATAGCATGGCCAAATAAATACTAGATTGGTTGAATAATTATCTTCTTAAAGTTGAATCACAAATAGCTTGAGGAAAAGAGTTTGAGGAAAGGAACTTGAAATAGTTTGAGGAAAAGAGGAGGTCCCTGTGTCAGTCAGGGTTCAATTAGAGAAGTGGAATGGTTGAATGATATGGTATAAGGGGTTGATTATTGAGATTTGACCTTATGCACTTGTAGAAACTGATGAAACTGTAAGGCTGTTGCTTTTGCATTTTGTGTGGGGCTTGAGGTGGGCATGGCAGGAAGTCAGGAAGAAAAGATGGAAGTGCAGTAGGAGAGGGCAAAGACAAACTAAAACGTGTGCAGATGGTCTGGACTCCCCAACTGCAATGATACAGATATCTGGCAGGGGAAAGAAGCTGGAGGCGCCCCGGCTCTGGCAGCTCTATGTGCCAATGGAGTCAGCCAGTAGATCTGGGGCAGATCTGCAGGAATTACAACAGCATTTGGCCCTGTACCTGCCTTCCCAGCTTAAATATGGCTGCTGCTTCACTCTTAACTTCCAGTTCACATGCATTTCTCCTATGGCCAATCTGAACTCAGAGCCATGAGGGAAAAAGAGGATGAGAAATAGAGTTTCTGCTTAGCTGAGATGACACATTTCGGTGCTAATATAGCCAATGGAGCTCTGTCCTTGGCCCTATTCTGAATATTGTGTTTAATAATGCAAAGCTGCGAATGATAAAACATGCTGGATGTCAGGATTCAAAGGGGAGTCTCGATAAACTGACTTCTTCTTCATGTGCCCCATTAAACATGAACGTCCCTTCTCGATCACACTCAGTGTACTAGCATCTCAGCCTCCAAAATCCCCACATGTCCCCAGACTTCACCCTATTTTTTATAGCACTTATTAGAATCTGTTGTATTTAGTTTTTGATTTATTTATGTTCTGTCAGCTCCACTAGAATGCAAGCTGCATGAGAACAGGGGCATTGCTTGTTTTGCTCAGTCTCAATCCCCAGCATCTTAGACTAGGAGAGCACATGGAAGGAACTTAAAAAATATTTGCTGAATGAATATATAATTAAATTTAATAAGAATAAATGTAATATCACATATCAAGGGATAAAAGCCTCTGCATAAGTAAAGAATGAAAGCTATCTAAATAATTTATGAGAGAAAATATATTTGGGATTTTTTTCAACAGCAAGCATAAATTGGAAATCAAGATACTAGAAAACTAATGCATATTTTACTTATATTAGTAGAAATAAAGTAATATTCACATCATATTATATACGGAAAGACAAGGATATCACATTTCAAAAGACAAGGAGACACCATGTCAACAGGCCAAAGAAGAAACATTGTATGATCTTATCAATCGATGCAGAAAAAGCATTTGACAAAATTCAGTACTTGTTTATGATAAAACTCTCACAAGCTATGAATGGGGGGGAGGGGCTTCTTCAGCTTGATGAAGAGTGTCTGCAAAAAACCTACAGTTAACATCATACTTAGCAATGAGAAATGGGATGTTTTCCTCCTAAATAACTTATCTGATAAAGCACTTCTGTCTAAAATATGTAAAGAACTTTTGAAGTTTGAACAATCTGTTTTCTAGGAAATGAGCAAAATATGTGAATAGACATCTGACTAAAGAAAATGAACAGATGGTAAATAAGCAGATGAAAAGATGCTCGACATCATTTTTCACTAAGAATTGCAAGTTAAAATACCAATGAGATACTATTAAGGCAACTGTCAGGATGGCTAAAATCCTGAAAAGTTACAAAACTAATTGTTGGTGAGGATGCAGAACAACAGGAACTCCCATTCATAGCTGGTAGAAATGAGAAATGGTACAACCATGTTAAAAGACAGTCTTGCCGTTTCTTACAAATAGAAACATAGTTTTAACATATGATCCAGCAATTGCCCTCCTAGATATTTACCCAATTGAATCAAACAAAAACTGCTTCTGAATGTTTATAGCAGCTTTATTCATAATGTCCAAAACATTGGAAGCAATCAAGATGTCTTTCAATAGGAGAATGGATAAATAAATTGTGGTACATTTATACAAAGTAATATTATTCTTCAATATAAAGAAATGAGCTATCAAGCCATAAAAAAAGACATGATTGAATCTTAAATACATATTGCTAAGTGAAAGCGGCCAGTCTGCAAAGAATGATTGCATATTGTGATGATGAGTAAGCTACCTATACTGATCTTATCACCACACATTCTACACAATTACTGAAAATCAACATTGTACCCCACATGTATGTGTAATAAAAAACAAACAAACAAATAAAAGACTATGAATTGTGTGATTCGAATTATATGACATTCTGGAAAGGCAAAACTACAGAGATGATAAAGAATATCGTGGTGCTAGGTGTTCAGGAACAGCAGAAGAGGGATGAGTAGATAAAGCACATGAGGTACTTTAGGGTGGTTAAACAATTCTATATGGTACTGTAATGGTGGATAAATGACACTGTGCATTTGTCAAAATCCATAGAAATTTAGAGTGCAAGGAGCGATTCTTAATGCATGCAAATTTTAAAAAATCATTAGTATGTTGGGGGATTTCCAGAATAGAATGCAGAATTTAATGAAATGATTTAACTGTATTACAAATGTATGAAACAAAAAAAGAAAGAAAGGAAAATACAGCAATCACAATAATTCTTTGAACTTTCAAGAGGAGAGAACATAACTGAGTCCACCAGAGGTGGGAAAGGGGGAGGGAGAGGTTGGGAGAAATTGGTGAATGTTCACAGAAAGATTACATTGTGTTATGCTGAATATACTAATTATCCTGTTTTGAGCACATATTGCACACGGGTATTGATATTCAACACTGTACCTCACAGATTTGTACAATCAATTATGTTTCAATTAAAAAAAACAAAAGTGTGTGAAACAGTGTCACTGAGTGAGGTGGGGGGTAACTGATCTAGGTAACTTTGGAAATGATTTGAGTGTAAAGACTGAAGTCCAAAGAAACTACACAAGCACTGCACTCTAGTTGCTAAAGTTGTTTCTTATCTGGGTACAAGTTAACAATTCTGATATTGCTATATAAGTATATGGGAATTGAACAGGTAAGTCACTGGGTGGTGGATGGTAGGAGCTAGATTTCTCACTGTTAGAGTGGGAATTTACAGATAAGCAAGGGAGGAGACTAGAACAGTCCATGTGGAAATGCATTAGAGTTGGAGACATCAGTATGAGCTCATATTTAGCTTAACGTAGGTACAGATGGTTACATAATATTTTTAGATATTTGTACATTCCTGGGTAAGTAAACACATATATCCTTTTTTGCTCTGTCAGCTGAGAGGACCTAGAAGCAACTGTACCCTAAAAACAATGAGCACACCTAATTCTCAGTTTTTGGTTTTTCATACCATTCTGCAACACAAAAACAAAAAAAACCCCGACCCCCCCTCAAAAAAAACCAAACAAGGGCATCTAGAAGAAATGATTGATTTTATTTTATTTATTAGCTTTTTTAAAATTTGATTTTTTGGAACTGCTGCTCGACAGAACCCCCGTCGTGTCTGAGTGTCCTTTAACGGGGCTGGTTTGGGGCCGGCGGCTGTGCTCACCTCTCTTCACAGCTCTCTTCCCCTGTCTCCTCCTAAAGGGGACTGGAGGGAAAGAGGAATCCCGGGCCATTCGCTCGCCCACCGAAAGGAACGAGGCTAGGGCTGTTCAGGTCGGCCGGTGGCAGACCCGACAGAGTGGTGCCCTGTGTGAGGCGTGTTTAAAACTCATGGGTGAAAGGTGAGCGAGTGAGGCCCCCAGCTGCTCGGTCCTGAAAGAAGGTCGATGAAGGGTGGTCAACCAGTGGAGTGGAGTGGCCCCCACAACCGCGGTAGTTGCCGTGAAGTAATCCGCCTGCATGTCAGGTTTGGCGTCATAGGAGGAATCCAAAAGAGATCTCTAGTGATCCCCAGGAGCACTGAGTTACCAAGTGAAGGCAGCCACCAGCCCATTCTCTCACAGCAACTGGAGATCATGAGAAAGACCATGTGAAGACTCAAGGAGAAGACAGCCATATACAAGCCAAGGAGAGATGCCTCAAAAGAAAAAACCCTGCTGATGTCTTGATCTTGGACTCCCAGCCTCCAGAACTAAGACACGTCCCAGCCCAGCCCAGTGCGCACAGAGCGGGGAGACGTCCGGCTAGGGAGGCAGAGACTCGGCAGAAAACACACACCCTGCGGGGCCGCCACTGTGAGATCCAACAGCCCAGCCTAGTGTACACAGAGTGGGGAGACATCTGGCTAGGGAGGCTTTTTCCCGAGACTTGACAGAAACCACACACCCTGTGGGGCTGCCACTGTGTGATCCAGCAGCCTGGGCCAGAGTGCATGGAACAGGGAGAAGTCCTGCACGGGAAGTGGAAGCTCAGCAGAGACCACACACCCTGCTGTACCGCCCTGTGATCCAGCAGCCCAGCAGAGTCCAAACTGACCAGAGAGGTGGCTCCCTGGAGAGGCTCAAGACCTGAGGCAACCACACACAAGGCACGAGAGGCCAACTGAGCAGTCACGGAGGTAGCCATACCAAATTGGCAACCACAGCAACATCTTAGTTAGTCAATAGTCTCAAACTGGTGGACTGTGAAACCCCCTGCCACAATGAATAAACATGAAATAAAAGATACCAGAAATACAAAAAATGAAGAAAGTACACCACCAAAAGTTAATAAATCTCAAACTCTAGATCCTATAGAACAAGAAGCCCTTGAAATGACTGA